>NC_048549.1:7954567-8263493 GCF_902806685.2 Maniola hyperantus | reverse complement strand
TCCTCTCTCGCTAAAGTGCTCTCGAACGCTAAAGTTGCTTTATGTATTATTTATAAATAGCCATCAGAAGAATGCAACGCTCCAAGCAATATTAGGGTAACATAGAGATCAACAGACCTATCTGGTGTCTCTAGTCAATTCAATTCAATGTTCAGACACATGCGTAGCCCAATAGGTAAGGAACGTGTCCCTTTACACACATACCCTTGTAATTTAGCACTCAGAGTGCTCGGTCTCAAGTGATAAGTCATCACTTATTTGTGTACGCTAAAAATCACTATAGTAAAAGATTCACAAGCACTGGGCGCTAGGCTCTCCTTTAGGTAGGATGCACAAACACCAGAGTGCTATGTTCCTCTCTCGCTAAAGTGCTCTCGAACGCTAAAGTTGCTTTATGTATTATGCGTGTATTCACTAACCACCATAAGGCGGTTAAGTATTCCAACGAATGTCAGAGTACAAACAGAACAGCAGTATTACCTGCCCTCTGTGATCGGTAGTTATTAAAGTATGCTAGAATCAGCTCAGCAAAGGATTCACAAAGCGCCAAGTGGCGCCATTAATGGCACTAGGGTTCTCCTTCGCATAATCATCTTCCAACGCACTCCAACGTATACCAGCAAATAGATCGAAAGTAAACACAGAGTACAACTCCGTCTGCCAGCTCAAGCAAGGATTTACCGAGTATCCTAAAGGACGCGCGGTTCACCTCGCCTAAGCAGCCACATTACCAGATCAATCATGAATCGCTTTTAGACTTTAGAAGTATCGCCCCTATAACATAAGAAAAGTATCCTTGTACTTAAAGTGGTCCCATTCTCAAATTTCCTTACTTGAGTATAAATCTTATGTGTCGTCCAGCACATAAGTTTAATTAGATAGATTATATTATCTATTTTTATAACGTCGGTTGAGTTATTACTCAATCCACAATCCGGACGTTATTACGTAACCATTTGCGAGCACACACACCGTTCCGACCGATGGGGTCGAAGCGATGCCGCACGCGCTTTCCAACGAAATATTGATATTTGGATAATATTTATAATTGCACCATCTATTTAAACTGGCTTGTAAGTAATAAGAGCTATGCTCTCAAGTTATTATATTCCAAACTTGGTTTACAATAGAGCCATGCTCCCATGTTTCCACCTACCATAGTGGTGTTCTAATAGACAGCACGTACGATCATGTGCATGCCTGCCCGCTCTTGCGTTCATTTTATAGCACCCTGCTTTGAGACTTTGTATTTACATAAGTGTATAACCTCTGGCTATGCCAGTAAATCCCTGTATTTTACCCCTTTTTTCCACTTAGTGGTAGCATTCAATGTATGGCGCAGCGGACCCAACACGCGCAACACTGATTCGGCATTAGGACATTGACCGCTTGGTCGTTCCTTTCTTCCAATTATTCTCCTTTAGTGAAACAGCGATAGACATAGTGCAAGGTGTCACCGACAAGCACGTCTACCGTCTTAGACAACCTCACCTCCATATCATTCAACTAGTTGCACCTTAGGGAAAAAATAGCGATAGACATAGTGCAAAGTGCCACCGACAAGCACGTCTACCGTCTTAGACAACCTCACCTCCATATCATTCAACTATTTTATAATTCCACAGACCTGTTTAAATGAAGACTATGTCTTCCTCCATAAGAGCACTTAATGCAAGCACCCATTTCCACAAATATTTCCACCACACGAGCGCTAGGCTGCACGCACCTTAGTGCGCGCATGTCCCGCCTCGCCTCTACTCATTATAGTTTCACAGACCTGTTTAATTGAAGACTATGTCTTCCTCCATAAGAGCACTTAATGCAAGCACCCATTTCCACAAATATTTCCACCACACGAGCGCTAGACTGCACGCACCTTAGTGCGCGCATGTCCCGCCTCGCCTCTACTCATTATAGTTTCACAGACCTGTTTAATTGAAGACTATGTCTTCCTCCATAAGAGCACTTAATGCAAGCACCCATTTCCACAAATATTTCCACCACACGAGCGCTAGACTGCACGCACCTTAGTGCGCGCATGTCCCGCCTCGCCTCTACTCATTATAGGTGTCTACCACTATGGTCCTCGTCAGCGTGTTAGAGTCTACGAACGTTAAGTGCTCGCACTTCCATTACACTCACACACAAGAAGCCATATGGTCGACCACCAGTTAATTGCTCAGCCCTCGCGGACCACCCCCTTGCAATGATAAGGGAATTTGTTCTTTCACATAAGTGTTCGAACTGTGGCCCAACGCAGTAGAGAAAACTAATGTCAAGTGTTTGATTTTGATTCTAACTCCCGCGACCGTCTGGTCCGCAGGCTCCAACCGACTAGAGACAGTTTTCCTCGATAGACTACATTGACTGGCGGCCGTATGAAAACCTAAATAAAAACCGAATTTCTCATGCACCGACTAGACTGACTGACTTACATTGATAAAAAAAAAAATTATATACAAAATTTTTTTTTTTTTTTTTTTTTTTTTTTTTTTTTTTTTTTTTTTTAAGGTCCCTATGTTGTATGTAGGCTATGTTCGTTACAAAGGTCAAAGGAATACGCGACAGGTCGAGATGGCAGTCGGGGTATGAGGCGGGGAGACGGCCGGCACACCCGCACGTCACCCAGCTGTGCGGGAGTGCGGGGCGTCCCCACCGCGATTGGCATATCAACCTGTCGCGTACTGTACTTACAGCCAGCCAACTGGAGTGTCCCATCCTTCGGATCGTCCAGGGACACGCGGTGAAACCTACCCCCTGCCAGGTCATTAGCCATAGCCAACAATATCCCCGTAGAGAAATTATTAGCCATGTTACCGGGGTGCACCGGCCCGAATACTGTTCTTCCCCTCAGACGTATCCTACAGCAGCACCCAGGCACACTTGTAGGTTACCTGGCTGGCACCCGAAGGTTTGATGAAACCTGGCCCTTATTTCGCAATGACCAGTCAACTATCTTCTAGGAAATTTTCTTAGAATGCCGTAGCTACTACCTACACCTATAGTGATCAATATCGTATAACAAAACAATGGACTCCCTCTTGACAGTTTGGTTTCGCATTACCATCAAAGGATCGAAGTGGCGAGACGCATACGTCACGTTACCATTCGGAAATAATGTCCCCGAGCGATCTGTTTCCATTGACTGTAAACAGAGTGAATTAGAGTGAGGAAACTCTCGGTTTGATCCTGAATCAACGATCTCTCAAATATTAGGCTAATTGGTGAGGTGAAATCAAAGAAATACTCAAACCTAGTCGTTTCATAGCCTACCTAGTTTTAAATGTAGGTAACACTTGACGACTGCCAGAGTAGGTGAAGCCCCGTTTTATTAGAAGTTCCCTAAACTTAAAAGTTCAGTAAAGTCTTTTTTCGGTAATTGGGAACCCGTCTAAAAGGCCTTAAAGGCATAATATATGCATAATATTGTTTAATACATTTTTAGGGTTCCGTTCCTCAAAAGGAAAAAGGAACCTTTTAAATAAATAAATAAAAATATTTTTTATTCAATTAAACTTTTACAAGTATTTTGAATGCCTTATAGGATCACTTCGTTGTCTGTCTGTCTGTCGTGTCTGTTTAGAACCTATAGGGTACTTCCCGTTAACTTAGAATTAGAAAATCACGCAGGTACGTAGGTCTCACCTAACGGGAAAAATCCGAAAACTGTGAATTTTTGGTTAGATCACAAAAAAAAAATTAAAATGTTGAACACATTATACCTACTAAAACAAATAAGATGTACAAATTTTTACGTAAGATTACTATACCAAGTCATATGACAGGGCTTTACCAGGGTCCATTCTAAAACAGATTTTTAATTTTTTCCCCTAATAGTTTTTGATTTATCGTGCTAAATGTCGAAAAAATACGATTGTGGTACGGAATCCTCGGTGCGCGAGTCTGACTTGCACTTGACCGGTTTAAAAAAAGTTGTCAATATAGATACCTAGCTAAATCAATTTTACGAGTAGGTATATTGTAGTGGCATTATGGTGATACTATAATAGGTACAGCTAGGTACTAGGTTTAAAAGCGTCCTATTCTGAATAGAAGCCCACAACAATAGCTTCAACCGGATATTCCTTTTTACTATCGCCACATCGCAAGTACCTACTTAATTTTGAAACGTCTTCTTCAAATCTGTATAATGTGTCTCAAGTCTAAACCCATTCAGTTCAGACGTCATTGGCAAAGGAAACATGCACTGTTCCATCCATTTAAAGGGTAACCACAGCAGTAATTGTTGTTAAATTCTATGAAATATACGTGGTCACTCCATTATTAAGTTTTATAGCGTTGTCGATTGTCCACAGTGCAGATTGTGGGCTTTCTGCTTTTAATGTCAGTAACGTTTACCTACTCATGATAATTTTTATCGTGTGTGGCGTGTAGACGCACGATATTTTTTATTTGCATGTAAATGGGGTGAAAAATTTACAGATTTCATTATTTTAAGGATTATTGTTAGTAAATTAAAAGTCTACACCAAGGCAAATTAATATTATCTATTATGAGAACGAAAGTGTTTTTCTATCTGTCTGTCTGTTACTTTTTCACGGCTCGACAGCTAAATCGAACTTGGCAGGCACGGGGCTAGCTTACATCGTGGAGAAAGACAGTCATGTATTTTTAATCCGGCAAGTCAAGTGCTTAGTTTCAACGGGTTTTTACATAAGTGACGCATCTTCGTGGAGGAAGTCGCAAACATTCATCATCATCATCATGATCAAGTCAGAGTCAAGATCAGTCACATCTAGCTCTCACAATGAGAAGGGTAACAACCATAGACCACCACGCTGGCCAAATGTAGATTGGCAGAGATCGCACACATTTGGGAACATCATGGGAAACTCTCAGGCATGCAGGTTTCCTCAAGATGTTTTCACCATTAAAGTAAGTGATAGTTAATTGCTTAAAACATACTTAGCTAGCACTAGCAAAAGTTTGAGGTGCGTACCCGGGATCGAACCCCCAACCTCAAATAGGAGGCTAACGTTACCACTAGGCTATCACGGCTTTTTGATACCGCAAACATTGGCTAGTCAAAAATTAAGTTTGTATGCGGAAAAACAACTGGGAATAGACGAAAACTCATTATTCCAAATAAGATTAGAAATTATTCTTTTGACAGTTACAGGCGTACCTAAACATAAAGCTGAGACAAAATAGTCACGTTTTCAAAGGGTGGGTATTGCGTAAAAAGCCCAAAGGGGAGGAACAGGGAAGTGAAATACAAAAGGTAACTCAATTAATTTGTGTACTCTTTGACACGTTGTAGGACGTTTTTTCGGGTAAGATAGCGAGCTGCACTACAAAGTTATTTTTGTTATCATGGCTTATTGAAATGGCACTGGCCTCTACCAATACAAGTAAAGTACAGGTCGAGATGGGAATCGGGGAGGGAACGGCCCGCACACCCGCACAGCCCCCGCGCTAACCCAATGCGGGCGAGTGCGGGTGACGGGTACAGGGCGACCCCCCGTCTCATGCCCCGATTGCTATCTCGACCTGTCGCGAACTACACACTGGATCTGCGATTGCCGACCTGTTTTTGAAGAAACTTGATTTTCGATTTTGGCCATTTTGGCGTGATAGCAGCAGTGTGCGTCATAATGTAAGCATACTCGAGCCGAATCTCGTTGGAGCGGTAGAGCGTACGGACTGTTAGATATTAGTGATGTGATGACTGATGAGACCTGACAACATAGGTATTATAAACACAAAGACCAGCCAAAGACCCTTTGACGCACGGTAAGGCGCTTTTTATTATCTTGCGACAAAATTGGTAATATTATGGAAATCTCAGCGTTCTTGCTTTGTTTCAATTACACCGAATCCCCAAAATGCTATCTAACCTAACCTAACTTATAAAATATTTATACAATTACGTTTTCCTATTACGCCCTTTTTCATTTTTATGCAATATTCATGCAAATACGGATCTGAATCGATCTTTATACAAAATGCAAATCAGATTTCATGAATAACTATATTGTATTATTTCACAAAATATATTAGAAACACTTGCAATACGTATCTAATCTTTATACCTACTGCTAATTTATATTGTCTACAGTATGATATTATGCAGCAATATGGAAATTGAATCCGAATTTCTTGTTATTTCTTTATCTTTCTTTCTAAATTAACGATCTGAACATAATAATATCTCCGCACCACAAACAGAGATAGCGTAAATCCTGCAGAAAAATATAACTAATACTTATACTTTTGTAAACGAAATTTTTGTTATTTTCGGTTCATTTCGGTTCTGGTTCCCAAGATTGAACCCGACTCATAACGTAAGTACATACATAGTATAAGTATGTAAGTTCATACATACAGGTAAGTACATACATGCAATTGCAGTTTATTTTTCTGCTGAACCCATCCTCTCTCAGTTTCTTTAGTCTATTATCACTTCAGTTTCTTTTTCAGAAATATCTAACTTCAGCTTAGGACAGCTACAAATTGTAAAAGGATCAAGTCAAAAAATCCAATAAGCTTAGATTTTATCGCAAGCAATCTACATTGAATGGGTTGTAAATAGGATTCTCGGCTTAAATCCCCGACAATGAGCTAATTTCTCTGAGCCAAACGTTGCTTTACCGCTTCAAATTTTATTGTCAGCTGCTACCCGCTGTTAGATCGCATCGACTTTTCATTAACAGTCCTTTTAATTAAATGTACACATCTCTGTACATCGTATCCCTCATTGCAGAGGGTCGTTACCTCTTTTCATTAATAACATAATGGTAGGACTTTTCTTAGGAGGATGTGGAGGGTTCCCAGATCTCTCCAAGTCGTCTAAGAGAACGAGATTTTAACTCAAAGGTTTAGTAGTTGAAACCTTTCCACAAGTTACAAAAACAACTGTACTAAGTACAACAAATGTACTCCATCGGCTGAACAATGCGAGAAAGCATAATATGTGACGAACAGACAGATAGCATTAATTTTTATATATATTTAGGATTAAACTTGGAAAATCAGGAAAAAGAAATAGCCAAATAAGGTGGAAAATAGAAATAGAACTGGGGCACATCAAAACATTCTAAACCAATTACTAGAATCGATGCGGGTGGCTCAAATCTCGTGAAACGTACTCCGTTGAAGTATTCCAAAGCTTTTCGGCTGTTTCATAATATTTTATTAAAATAGGAAATGAATATAATATTACTTTGCTTTTTTGGGTCCCGCACCCAAAAGGTAAAACAAAACCATATTAATGGCACTCTGCTGTCTGTCTGTTTGTCTATCCGCGTGTCACGGGTAGCTCTAGCTAGAATGTAAACCAAAAACCGAATATTGAATTAGAGATTCAATTAAATTATTATTTTGCAGGAGGGCTGAAAAATACATGAACCGGATTTTTTCTTATTATAATAGCTATGTGGAGCATCATTGTCTATAGCTCATTGAGTAGGTAGAGTACGAATATCTTTTTTAATTCTATTTTTATATTAAAAAATTAAAAAATAAGGGGTAAGTAGTAAAAGATTTCATTTTTTGACATTTTTAATACCTAGGCCCTATCACAAAAACTAAACTACATAGTTAGGGATATGCAATTTCGGTATATCATACTAAAAACACAGACCACTAAGACTGATAACAACGATTCGTAGTTTGTGAGCTGTGACCAAAACATAAATATGTACCTACGGAATCCTAAAAGAGTAATTAAGTAAAAATTCTTATTACCCCTGATTGAAGAATAATCTGCCATCTACCGATTTTTGAATGAAAACATCTGGATAATTCTTTGCTCCATCAATCATTCATTATTCATGATTGAACTAATTGATTGATGCAGAATTTATTGAACAGATCGAACTCCTATCTATTGGACGTCGCTGAGAGTAATTTGATTGTTATAAGAAACAAGATCGATGGGTACAAACCCCTGAGAATCGTCCTTTTCGTACTGACTTTTGGCATAATTACTTTTTTCTGTGAATGTGGATATAATATCTATAATCTTGCCTACAAACTAGAGGCGTTTCTTTAAAAAAAGAGTACCTAAGTATTGTACAGATACAGATTTTTTAATTGAAATCTTTAATTCAAAGCTTTTGAATCTTTACTGAATCTATCACTGCTGGTTTGGAATCGCCTTGCTACCGAGAGCCAAGCCGAGAGTAATTATATTACTTATAATTGTTGTCATTCCAGTCCGGCGCATTGCTGGAGTGAGTTTGCGAATCGATAGTTTTTGATCATTAACATAATATTCGATTGTGTATAATACATTTTTCAAGAGCATACTTTTAGTAGGTACATTTTTAAACTAGTGTAGAGGCAAGTCTAATTGAATATACTATAAATAGTCATCGATTTAGAATTTCCGATTCTATATCGATGGCAATAGTCCGAATAGTCCAAATTATTATAAATCCCTTTCAAACGACCTCAAAGCACCTTTCTAGATACAATTTTAGAGCAAAAGGTGTAATCAAATCGTGCCTATCCTGTAAATTTTGTAAAACGTTGAAAGTATGCCAACGATGATGTAACAGGGGTGCCGGCGTGTTTTGAATACGTGATTCCTCTCACTTACACCCAAATAAATTTGATTACGAAACTCTGTGACGAGCAATTCGGGACTCAGTATTTTTAATTAGACTGAAATGTTTCTGTGAAGTGTAATGTATGTGGCATTGGGGGTTTGACGAGAATTTGCATGTCTATTCAGAATATTAATTTGAAGTTAGAACAGTAAGGCTATGGTTAGGTACTGATGTTGATATAAGTCCTGCAAACTGCTATTGCGCTGGAACTATGTCTCATTAAAATCGAAATGACGTCATTTTTACGTCAGCCTAAAAATATACCATCAGCTCGAAACTACAGTCTAGTGCTGACGTCACTAAAATGGCGGCCACGCGCATCAGCAATTTGCGGGACTTATACTAGACAAATCACTCATACTAGATTTTACTTAAAACCTTTCAGTCTTTACCTTCAGCCCTTTATCCTTACAGACTTTTTAACGTTTTGTCGAGACATTTACCGCATCGTAACATCGATATTTCATTTTGAATCTTAAGTGACTTTACGTAGGTTGATTTTCCCATCGACTCGGGTAAATCGGCGACGCCCAAATGACGGTTAACCCTCGTAAAATTTTATCCTAAAAACCTGCAATTTATGCTCTCTGTATACGCAATTACACTGGTAAGCATTTGGAATTAGAGCCGTACGGCGAGTTTTAAGTGTATTTTAGGATATTATAGCTTCCACTCTCGATCAAACCACCATTCAAACAGAAAAAAAACTAAATCAAAATCGGTTCATTCGTTTAGGAGCTACAATGCCACAGACAGGTACACAGATATATAAACAAACAAATACACAATCAGACAGATACACACGTCAAACTTATAACATCCCTCTTTTTGGGTCGGGCGTTAAAAATTACGTAAGTACGAGTACGAGACTTTATGTCTCACCAACGTTGATAGTATTCGAGTATCGAAATACTTCCGCGTTATAGTAAACTGAATCTTAACATCCTTGTTTTAAATCTCAAGTTTGTCTACACATCTACAGCCAACGCTCCAAGCGGACACGTTGCAAAATTAAAGTCAGTGGATGAATTTTTGACTTCAATTCAAGGCCTTTTGGTCCATTTTACTTTCACGTCATTGTGTTTCTGCTCTTGAATCCTAGCAACGTTCCCTACTAAGCGTACTGCATACATACATAGACTGCTAAAAGCTAACACCTTCCTTTTAGCCTTGCTGTAGTCGGGTAAAAAGGGTTCTACTGTATAGAATGGGATTGGTCACCGATCTATAACAATAAATAATAAATAATAATAACAATATAATAAATAAAAGTTAGTGTAGTAATAACATGTAATAGTGGGGTTCCGTTCATACATTAGATAATGAATACTGACATAGGTCAGTGTGCGCTAGAAGGCCGCGCGCGCACATTGCGCAAGCGACTCTTGCGATACTAAGTAATAATATTTTTAACGATTGGTGTTTTTCCAATATTTATAATCAATAGCAATGGAATTGTTTATCACAGATGATGGTAAGTTTGAGTTATTTTTATAAAGACGATAATAATATTGATTATTTCTACGATCTCCGATTTGACTTTGACATTTTGTCATTCATAACCTTCTAAGTAACTCTAACTTACGTTTTTTGTTACCTACCTATACTGTTTCATTTGTTTGCTTATTTTGTTTTCTTAATTTATAATTGATTTATACAATTACAAAATGATTAATACAATTGTAATATTAAATGTAACCAGTATTGCACGCCACAAAGTGGCAAACTGTTAGAACTTTATAACAAGTATAACACCTAATGTACCTACACAGTTAATGCAATAAAATTTATTCTATTCTATTCTATTCTATTCTAAAATTACACAAACACGCTCTTTTAGCACGTAGGCACCTACGTGCTTGTGGCGTTTGTTGAGATTTTTATTATAATTATTCATACTTTAATTTTTATGGTTATAGTGGCTACTTTATTGGTATCTGTATTTTTATTTACTTAATTTAATTGTAAGTGTTGTGTTCATTAAGTGTTTAAATAAAATTAAATAAAAATTAAAACTTTTCGAAACTATGGCAATTTTCAATCAAGATGTTTTTCTTTCCTTTACCGAAGCAAGTGATATTTTCACTTGCTTCGGTAAAGGAAAGAAAAATATCTTGAGGAAGCCTGCATACCGGAGAGTTCTCCATAATGCTCTCAAAGGTGTGCGAAGTCTAGTAATCCGTACTGGGCCAATGTGGCAGACTATGGCCTATGCCCTTCTCAATCTAAGAGGAGGCTCTCATTCTCAATCATGCCGGTTTCCCCACCGTGCCTAAAGCAAGTGATATCTAATAATTAATTATTTAAAACGCTCATACCTCCTTAGCTTGGAAAGTTAGGTGTACGTGCCCGGCATTGAACCCCGGACCCTCGAAAAGGAAGCAGACGTCTTAATCACTAGGCTTCTGCTGTAAGCCTCAAAAGCTCAACGGGTAAAGGAGTGGATTGAAAACCGAAAAGGTCGGCGGTTCAAACCCTGCCCGTTGCACTATTGTTGTACCTACTCCTATCACAAGCTTGACGCTTAGTTGGAGGGGAAAGGGGAATATTGGTCATTTAACATGGCTAATATTCTTTAAAAAAAATGGTTTATTTAGACTATTTGTATGAATTCTACTTATACCTTCCTCGTGAAATTAAGTAACGCTGAAAGCTTTTATGGATAGTTAATCAACTAAACCCGTATACGAACGAAGTAAGGAAACAGTTCTTATTTATTCCAGGGAAATACAGAATAGAATCACTGTCACCTACCACCTTCCCCGGAGCGCTGGGAGTAAGTAACACTAAGTGCTTAAGAGTATTACTTTAAGTTGAAACTGAAACACTCCAGTAGTGCGAAATGCATTTTCCACTAGGTGTTAACTATCGCAATTACTCAAGTCTCTCTGGACAAATTAGGAAACCATATCTAAATATATAAAAGGTCTAAATATACAGGGTTACAGGAAAATAGGACACGATCCCGTTAAGGGGTTATAGTACAGGACATTGACTATCAAATGACCCCTAAAGTGCTTATGCAAAAGTGTATCGTTTTCGAGTTATTCATTTTTTTATCTTTTTCTATCGTGCCCTATTTACCTGTAACCTTGTATAAAAGGAAAAGCTGACTGATTAACTGATCTATCACGGCCTTTTATTCGGGAGCATTACAAATAGAAGGCATTGCACGCATCTCTAACTTTTCGGAGATGTGTGCGTATAAACATCGTGAAAAAACTTGTATATACCTGAGAGTTCTCCAAAATATTCTCAAAGGTGTGTGAAATCTGCCAATCCGCACTGGACCAGCGCGCAGCGTGGCCCAAGTCCTTCTCATGCTAAGAAGAGACCTGTGCTCAGTAGTGGGCCAGCGATGCGTTGATGATTTATGATGGTGACTGATGACATAATCTTTGTATTAGAATAAACGTGTAGGTATAGGTACCTATATTTATAATAATAGTAAATACTCATTTGCAGGTAATAAGAGATGCATTTTGTCAAGATGAATACGTGTCGATAGGAGCTGAGGTGAACAAAAACCCGAAAGCAGCGGAAGAACTGCTGGAGCTTTGTGCTGACGCTGCTTTGGATGGAGTCTCGTTAGTTGCCGTTGAAGTGAGCACTGGAGAAGTGGTGTCGGTTTCTTTTAATAAAATACAGGTTAGTAAACCATCCATGCCAGTTCTGCTAGTGACGACATATTATGGATCCGAGACGTGGTCGCTAACTATGGGCCTCATAAGAAATCTCAGAGTAACTCAGCGGGCAATAAAGAGAGATATGCTTAGAGTTTCTCTATGTGATCAAATCAGAAATTGAGATCCCTATGAGAACCATAATAGCTCAATGGGTTGCGAAGCTGAGGTGGCTATGTGCAGGGACCAGGGTACATAGTCCGAAAAATCGATAGATAGGTTCGAGGTTCTAGAATGGTGACCTCGCACCGGAAAACCCCCACAGGTGGACAGACGACTTCAAACGAATCGCTGGATTCAGGTAGTGCAAGACCGTGGTACGTGGAAGTTCCTACAAGAGACCTATGTCCGGCTGTGAATGTCTATCGGTTGATAATGATGATGATGATGAAAACATCCGACACAACAACAAAATTTCTTTGTCTTACTTGGCCCAGACAATAACATGGATAGCTCGGATGATGAAAACGAGCATTACCTAATAGTATCATCAGCTCTCTATCCAGTAGAGATAAGTTTTCCTTTGTGCGTGTGTATTTTTATTATAGGGTACTTATGTTTTAGTTTTAATATATTGGTAAGTAGTTGGTAGGTACATGAATATGTAAAAATATAACGTACAAAAAGGTAAAGTTGATGCCATAGAAATAAATTCAACTCAAAACATAAAATTAAATGTTTAACCGGTTTTATGAAGGCGTGGAGAGAAAATGAAAATTCATTTTTTGCAGATTCAAACGTTGGATGCGTCGGAAAAGCCATTCTTTGAAATATTCGCCGAAGAGCGCTGTACCCAAGCCTCATCCCGCTCGCTTATACAATTTATGGCCAACGTCGATGCGAGGTGCAATTTTTTCGAAAAGTAAGCGCATTGTATATAAAGCTTTTCCTCTCCTATGTATATTGAGAGATATACTCTCAGGTTTTGTATCAACAACTTGGAAAGATTTTACTATATAGTCTTCATAATATCTATTTCTAACAAGTCCAATTTTGTGCTTTCGTAGAGTCTCTCTCTCTATTTCTCGCCGAATGCTCGAAAAATCGTGAATCGAAACATATTTTGAAGCTACCAAAGCTCCTTGTACATTATTTTAGCAATAGCAATGATATAAAGACCTACTATAAAACCTTTGGCACCCATCTAGATATCAATGCTTTTATTGGCGAAGCTTACAATCCCTCACTTCCTCGATATAGAAATAGAACTTGGCTTTTTTTTCTTCAGATTTATGTTTTTGATGGTACTAAGTATACAATTAATGACCAATGTCGATATGAGGTGCAATTTTTTGAACAGTTAGCGCATTTTATACAATTTTTCCTCGCCTATGTAGATTGAAGAGATACTGGGTTAAGAAACCTAAAATATGTAGGAAGGTTTACTCTAAAATGTAGAGTTCTACTAATAATAGGTTCTAAAATATTCCACCCTAGCAAAGGCTTAACATTCTTTTTCGTGGTACAGATTTGGCGTCGACTGTAGCCTTGAACTAATGTTCTTAGCGACACTCCGGGAACACAGGAAGAAAAAACTAGCGACATTGTTAAGCAAATATTCCATAGACGTTGCAAGAAAAGTAAAAGACGGCCCGTTTGCACCGATAGAAGTGAAAGATCTTGGACCAAAATATTCCCATTTACAACCGCGTAAGCCCATTGAAACGTATCCAAAGATTTGCCAAGCTATTTGGACGTCGGAAGGTTCCCAAAGAATTGGAAAAGCATTAAATTTCACCGTGCACTTGACAGTACCTTTCTCGGAGTTTGTATTCGACGGAAAAACTTACTCGGATCGTATTGGAGACGACTCTGCGTTTTGTGAAGTAGCTGCATTAATTCTGTGACATATTATATGAGTGAAAGATATTTTTTTTTACAAAATATATAAGTATTATATTTTTCGTTTGTCTTTATTACTCAGCGTATTATAGAACATCATGCACACTAGGTAAAGTACAGTACATATTATGCATCGCTCATCTCATCACTTATGTCGTGCGAACTCTCCAAGACAACCTTTGGAGAGAGCAGGAATCTATACCTACTACCTTTACTGGATTTACTATTTTTCGTAATTTAATCTTTATGTTTCTTATATAATATTTATGAACAAATAGGTACTAATTTAGGTCGTAGATTGCGACGTCCATCAAGCTAAAGTTATTATTAAGGCACAAAAACCTACACTAAGGGTGAAATCTATAGAGCACAATCTGACTTAGCTTAGACTTAAGACAGAGTTAAAACGAGACAAAACGATATTTCTCACACAAATCTATCTGGTTTTAACTCAATCTTAAGCCTGGATAAGTCAAAGTGCGCTCTATAGATCTCAGCCTAAGCACAGGCCTAAGTGCGACTAAGGCGAGACAAATTGAAATCAAATATCTCTGAAATCCAAATATAATAAACAATAATTCGATAACCAAGTTTCAAATTACAATTTTGTTTACAAGGAACGTCGGATATCGACGGTTTTGATTGAATCTGTTAACTTTGAACAAATTGGTTCTTGTTAATTGGTTTACTTCCAATGTTGACTTTCACGGGCTGTCGGGTGTCGTGTAGCGGTTAATCCATAAGTCGTTCGTTCATTGCCACATTGTTCATGGGACAATGGTTCTACTGGCTGTTACCGTCAATTTTCACTATATTTCCTTCTAAGTAGATATTTTTAGTTTACAGCTATTTACTTCATCCTTTAAAACACCGTGAGGAAACCTGCCTGCCTGGGAGTCCTCCATAATGTTCTCGAAGGTGTGTGAAGTCTGTCATTGCGCACTTGGGGAGATTGGTGGACTATGGCTAACCCCTTCTCACTCTGAGAGGAGCCGTGTTGGAGGAGAGTTAATGATGACGATACTTCATCTTCTATCTTCTTCTTTCTATCTATATATATAAAAGGAAAAGGTGACTGACTGATCTATCAACGCACAGCTCAAACTACTGAACCTCCCACTAGGACTAGACACTAGAAAGTATTAGTTAGAGAAAATTTTAGTGTTAAGGGGTGATTAAATGTAGTTTACCTATGAATATAACGAGCGAACACAAGGAATGCCGGTGTACGGATAAACCTGATCTGGTTTTTGTGATACACCGTAATTGTCAGTAATTTAATATTCTAAATGTATCTTTGTTTTTAAATAAAATAAAAAAGGGGGATGGACAACATCAGACGAGTCGCAGGAAGCCGCTGGAATCAGTAGACGCAAGACCGTGGGGTGTGGAAATCCCTACCACCTATCCACTGCAGGACATAGGTCTCTTACCGATGTCCTCTATCCACTGCAGGACATAGATCTCTTACCTATGTCCTGCAGTGGATGTCTATCGTAATATGACGATGATGTTTCAAATTCATAACACTGGACATTAAGATAATGAAAGTCACGGGCTAAAATTCAGCTGTAAGGTCACGTCGTTATAAAGCCCATTAGGGACGCCAGAGAGTCTAAGAACGTCCTTTACGATCGTCTCGTAAAGTAAATATCCGCTGATCCCAAAAGATGTTCGCGGCGGAACGGAGTGCTTATTAAAGCGGTTTATAGAGGTTTTATGTTTGAATTAATTTTTTACTAGAATTTGGATCTTCAAGTAATGTTCGTACTTCGTTATCAAAACTCACAGCCTTACGGTAGGCTTTATTATATTTCTCCATTATCTTAAGACGGCAAATAATTAAAAAAATAAAAAACCCGACTGCTAATAAACAGGAAAGGTAAAAAAAAGCAAAAAACAAGCTTTGTATTTTGTGAAACAGAAATTAATAAGGTCATAAACATGAATATTAGACAATGTATGGCTGACGGGGGCAAGCCTTAGTAGTGCAGAGGCAATAGTTAATATCATATCTTTACTCTATGACAATACCGTTGAGTGTGGAAATCGGTAAAAGATACCTTAAAGACTTGTATACCCAGAAGTCCATTTGAGGCGACGACTCTTATAAATGAGCAGCCATATGCTTTCAACGATGACGCAGCAAAGAAATTACATTCTAAAGTACTGACGAGCGATTTAATTACGCTAAAAGCAAGAACATTATTTGAGAATAATATAATATAGCAACTTAGATAAAAAAATTGTAATGAAGAAGGTATAGACGATAGGTACACGATCAGTTTAGAAATTATAGGGAATGTCGTTAAAAACTTAAATTGCTGTAGCTCCTACCAGGCGGGTACCACTGCAACTCTGCAATCGCTTCGTAAAAGGAAGAAGTTCAATAACACAATAATAAACAGATTAAAGACTCATCAAAGTTCAACACGAACTATTTCAATTCGAGGGAGCAAATCGATAGGATCCGAGGTGCAATTGAAAACTAATATGCAACTCTCGTTTTACCAGCGTAGTTTTTACATACACATGTATTGAGCTTGTATGGGATGTTTGGAAGATTTTTTCATAAAACTGTAACGGTATTTTTGATGAAGCAGTTAACGCGTGCGTAAATGCAAATGTGCATGAATAATAAAAATGAATTGAGCAGAACAGAGTTAATATTAATCGGAGAGACTTACTAACTAAAATGAATGTATTGTACACTAAAAAACAAATGCGACAAAAAACATAATCATTTGAAATAAAAATAATATTTGAAATAAAATGTTAGTTCATCTAAAATAATTAAATAGGTCAGTTGGGGCCGCTCCTTTGTCCCTCACTTAAAGGGAATTGATTATAATAATCTATATTATTAACTATATTTATATCGATAAGCATTATTGTCCCTATGTATATTGTTTCAAAGTATAATTTTATACCATGCACATTCCTATACTTACAACATTAATGTTTTCTCTACAGTCTCTATAGACTCTAAAGTCTACTAGTATGCGGGGCGTTACCCCCATACTACTCCCCGATTGCCATTTCAACCTTTCGCGCACTATAAGTAACCAATCCGACTGACTGACCTACCTATCAACATACAGCTCAAACCCAGTGGGGGTTTATAAACTTGAAATTTTGCATGTTGCTTCTCTCTATAACCTACCTGGAGCCCAACTAAGAAAAAGTCTGCTAAATCCCAACGGGATGTTTAAAAAAACCTGAATCGTCGCAAAGTCGCAAGAATAAGCTAATAGTTATGAAGAAATAGTGAGAATATCACGATATTCGAACGTCGGTGGATGTAATTTGCATGGGGTAAGTTGGAGCAAATTGGTTTTCGTTGTTAATTGATTCAGACCCGATGTTGGATTCCTCGATGTCGCCTGTCACGGAGCGATTATTCCATTAATCGGTTCAATAAATCGCTAATAAACGGTTGAACAAATACAGAAATAAACTATGCATTTTCAAGTCCGAGTCTCTCTCTAGTCTCTGCGAGTCGGACTCGCACACGAAGGGTTCCGTACCATCGTACAAGTTAAATAAGTATATCTATCTTGTACGATGTACGATAACATTGTGTTCTTTTTAATTGTTTAATTAGCATGGCGGCAGTTTCGAAATTTGCGGTCTTGGTTTTTTTATTATTTGTTGTTACAGCAGCAATAGAAATAAATACTCTGTGGAATTTTCAACTCTGCCTATTACGGTTCCTTTTTTTTTTATTCAGATAAAAGTTAGCCCTTGACTGCAATGACACCTGGTGGTAAGTGATGATGCAGTCTAAGATGGTAGCGGGCTAACCTGGAAGGGGTATGGCAGTTTTTATTAAACCCATACCCCTTTGGTTTCTACACGGCATCGTACCAGAACGCTAAATCGCTTGGCGACACGGTTTTGCCGGTAGGGTGGTAACTAGCCACGGCCGAAGCATCCAACCAGACCAGACCAGAAATTAAGAAATTATAAAATTTCAAATCCCCGCCGGGAATCGAACCCGGGACCTCCCACTAAGAAGACCACAGCGCTTACCACTGCACCGGGAGGTCGTCAAGGAGGTTCATAAGATACAGCCCGCTGACAGACAGACGGACAGGCGGATGGACGGAATGCGTGCGCGAATTGGGTGCGGAACTCTAAAAACACTCAAGTAGTTTTTGCCAGATATTTAAATTTACAAACCCTTCTCATTCTGAGAGGAGACCCGTGCTCAGTAGTGAGCCAGCGATGATGAAGATTTGACCACCTGCATTTACAGCAAAAATAAATTGATAGACAAAGATCTAGAACCATTTAGAAGCGTAGCAAAAGGGGATGGAATCGATAATAACCACAGGAAAATTTGCCTAATTTGTTGAAGAACTATTGGGGTATTTGACTTGCAAAACAAATTTCTATTCAAGAAGAAAAGGAAGTAATGGTCAATTTGTGAAAGTATTGGCGCTGTACAAAGTTTTTATTAGAGTACTCGATAAGAGTTCTCTTTGTGGTTTTTTTTTCCTTTATTGCATCCATAATAGGGAAAAATAAATATAAACCATTGATTGGATTGGTCTAAGGATCGGAACAGTCAATGTCATTTTGTATTATTTGCTGATGATACGTCTTTGATTTTTAAAGTTGATAGAAATAAAGACAATTTTGACGATGTGAGTAGTGCCATATTATCTCAGGTAACTCACTGGTTTACCGTAAATAATTTACTTTTAAATTAAAAAAAAACTAAGTGTGTTGAATTCGCACTGCCCAATACCAAGAACACAAGTAACATTAATTTAATGATAAATAACGATACATTACAAATAGAAGAGACTACAACATTTTTGGGGATAACCTTAGATGCGAAGCTTCAATGGGGCACCCATATATCAACTCTTGCTAGCAAATTAAGCTCTGCCGCTTACGCTGTTAGAAAGATTCGGCAGTTAACTGACGTGGAAACCGCAAAGATAGTATATTTTGCTTACTTCCATAGTATTATGTCTTATGGAATCTTAATATGGGGTAAAGCGGCAGATATTGGGAGAATTTTTGTATTACAAAAAAGGGCAATACGCGCAATTTATAACTTAAGACCACGCGATTCCCTTCGAGAGAAATTTAAGGAAATAGATATCCTTACTGTAGCCTCTCAATATATTTATAATAACATAATTTTTGTAAGACAAAATATTCTTAGTTACAAGAAAATTGGTGATCTACACAATAGGCTAACTAGAAACAGAAACAAACTTGCAGCTCCTGCCTTCCGCCTCAGGAAAGTCCAAAAGTCATTTGTGGGTATTGGTATTACCTTTTATAATAAAATCCCGCAAACTATTTTGGACTTACCTTTGCACAAGTTTAAAAAATCTATTAAAAATATGCTCCTGAAAAAAGCATATTACACAATTGAAGATTATCTAAATGATAAAAGAGCGTGGATTTGACCTGCAGCTCGTTCCAGCAACGCACAAGACTGCAAATACTATTTTATACATGGCATAATTTTGTACCTATATCAAATATTTGAAAAGAGCAACCGCCGAGTTTCTTGCTGGTTCTTCTCGGCAGGAAAGGCATTCCGAACCAGTGGTAGATGCATCCGACTATTCGTAAGCACTTGTAAAAGTTTATACGAATAAAATAAAAAAAAAGATTTTCATTCATTCATTCATTCATATTGAGTTCTTTCCCATCTACCAGTCTGTCTTGGTGGATTCTGCAACGCATTTTTGTACAATTATTAGAAACTGCCCGCAACTTACCGTGTGGATTAAAGTTTTTAAAATATCCCGTGGGGCTTCTTTGATTTTTTGGGACAAAAAGTAGCTTATGGGACATAAGCTACTTTTTGTACGGGATGCAAGCTATCTTTGCACCAAATTTCGTCAAAATCGATTTGGATGGGCCATAAAAAGCCAGTACACAAACAGACAAACCGAAACACTTTTGCATTCTTAATATTAAAGTCAAAGTCAAATAAATAATTTATTCAAAGTTGGTACCATTGTAGGTACACTTTGTGGTTGCTAAATTTGTGAGAGATGTGACAATTAATTACGTAAACTTAAAACTAAAGCTGCGAGGGCTCCAAACGCACCCAGGTCTGAGAAGAGACCACAAAAAACTCAGCCGGATATTCTTTTTATCATCACCACTTCACAAAGTCAAAATATGGAGTCACAAAATATGGAGGTACGAGGTAATGATTTCTATTTATTTCAAAGAATGTTGAAATCCCCTTTTCATTCAACTTTTAGGTCTCTCGTAACATTTTGAGCACCTACCAAAAAGTCTAAGCACGGTTTTACGATTACCTCGTAAAATAAATATCGTTGATCCCAGAAGATGTTGGCGGCAAAATGGCGATTTCACCAAACAAACTTTATAGCCTTATAGATATTATGTTTGAGTTAATCTTTGACCGAATTTGGGTAAGGTTTTAAGAAATGCTCATGATATTTTTACAACCTCTTTTAGAAATAAAGTTTGATCTTTACTTTTGAACTTTGAAACCCCACTTACAAGTATAAATTGAAATGGATTTGCTGTTGAAGCCTCATCCATACTAATATTATAAATGCGAAAGTGTGCCTGTTTGTCTGTCTGTCCGTCTGTCTGTTTGTCTGTCTGCTAGCCTTTCACGGGCCATCCGTTCAACCGATTGTGACGAAATTTGGTACAGCGATAGCTTACATCCCGGGGAAGGACATAGGCTACTTTTATCCCGGAAAATGAAAGAGTTCCAACGGGATTTTTAAAAGCTCAAAACCACGCGGACGAAGTCGCGGGCATCATCTAGTTGTTTATATTCTTATTTTTTCTTAAATAAGATAAACACTAGCCTTTTCCCATAGAGTGTAAAATGACCTACTATCTATAATCTATATGTACCAAGTACCTATACCTACATAAGGGTTCGATAGCGATCGAGGGGTAGTTCTTTTTGAACACAAAGGCATTGTTGAAAGTTATTGCCGCCATAGGTGTAGCCCACTGCTTCGTGACAATGGAGGTTTTTCTGGGCCGAAATTGATAAGGGAAAAATCGCCATTTTATGGTTTTTGCGGCACATAAGTACCTAAGTATATCGAGGTCCCTTTTTTGTAACAAGAATACAATAATGATATAGTGTGTGGAATCTGTTAACATTTTGTGGTATATATTTTTTTGTAAGTTTATACTATTAGTGCAGCAATGCCAAGTGAAATAGCTCTTTTTGTAGAACGACAAGTTAAAACAAAGTCTGTCAACCAAAATATAAGTGGCAACGTTATGGAGAACTCTCAGGCTTGCAGGTTTCCTCGCGATGTTTTCCTTCACCGTTAAAGTATGTGATATTTAATTGATTAGAACGCACGTATTTCCGAAAAGTTACCTCTAGGTGCGTGCCCAGAATCAAATCCCCCTCCCTCTTTTCCTGCATAAAAGATCGAAAAAATTAACCACTAGGCTATCTATTTATTAAACAAACGATTTCTTATTTTTAGGCAAAGATAATACATTAAATTCTGTAAGTACAGCTCGAAAAGCTTTCCCATTGTCATCCAAAATAGGTACTTATTTGATAGAATCGTGAATGAATATCCGATACGCAATTTCGTTCCATTATTGACTTTCCTCTAAATAAAGCGTAGGAATTTTAATCTCGAGTTTTTGTGATCGTTTCTTTTATTTACTCCGTAAAGGAATTTGGTTTGTAAAAACTTTATCAGCTCTGAAGTGGTTTGCTTTTTTATTAGGTATAGTAATTAATAATTTGGAATTAAATAGGTATAAACAAGTTAAAAGTTGTATTTTATTTTATTTTATATCAATGGTTAACAAATAAACTATTAATAAACTTTATATTTTGAAGCTTTGAGTATTTCCACATTATCCGATTCGATATCATTATTCAATGAATATTTATATAAAGCTACAGCTTAGTTTATATGTTTATTGATTACTGTTTTATCACCGCGTAGTGAATTTGTTTATTTTTTGTAAGATAACTCGGTCCCAGTAGTTCAACCCTTAAAAGGATAACAGGCTAACAGCCAACAATAATAATAATTGTTACTTTGAAATCATTCAGCTTAAACAGATTCCTGTATGATTAATTTAAAAAAAATAGAAAAGCTGAAACACCTCTATCAGATGCTTAAACTTTAAAAAAAAGTGGGTACAGATTAAAATTTGTTCCAAAACGCCGATGATCGCTGTTTTTCCGCCGTAAATTTTTACCTTTAGCGCCGTAAATCGTGATGGCGCAAGTAATTTAGTGTGCAAAAAATCTTTTGCAACAGAACAACAGAGTTATTTATCTAACTGGGGGAAGTTTGCTCAGCGTCGATAAATCGAAAGCCTCGTAAACGTCTTCGCGGAAGGCTTAATGTGTTTTCAATAGCCTGACTCGATGGATTAGGGAGATAAGTCGAGTTACGACGGTATAAATGGGACGCTCATTTGACTAAGCAGTTGTTTCCTGTTTTGGTACTGGGTGGTAATTGTTCAGTCCGATTGCAGTTATTGCTTCGGTGTTGCAAGTGATTGATATTTATTCAAATTCTTTTATTTTCAAATCGATGTTGTATTTTGCGCATATGGAAAACCAAGAGGATCAGGAGCGCAAAAATTGCAATAGGCACACACCAGAGTTATTTATCTTACAGGGGAAAGTTTGCTCGGCGTCGATATATCGAAAGTCTCGTAAACGTCTTTGCGGAAGGTTTAATGTGTTTTCAGTAGCCTGACTCAATGGATTAGGGAGATAAGTCGAGTTACGACAGTTTAAATAGTTACCCTAATTTGACTAATCAGTTGTTTCCTGTTTTGGTACAGAGTGGTGATTGTTCAGTCTAATTACTATTGCTTCAGTGTTGCAAGTGATTGATATTCGAATTCTTTCATTTTCAAATTGAGCACGATGTAATATATCGCGCGTCCGGAGATTATGATGATGCAACCTTAGATGGAGCGCGCTTACCTAGAAGTTGCATATTTATTTATTTATACAGATATAAGTTAGCCCTTGACTGCAATCTCACCTGATGGTAAGTGATGATGCAGTCTAAGATGGATGCAGGCTGACTTGGTAGGGGTATGGCAGTTTTTATTAAACCCATACCCCTTTGGTTTCTACACGGCATCGTACCGGAACACTAAATCGCTTGGCGGCACGGCTTTGCCTGTAGGGTGGTAACTAGCCACGGCCGAAGCCTCCCACCAGAAAAAATTCACTCCTTGTGGGGAGACATTGCGGAACAAAATTGTATGAGGTACAAAACAAAGCATTGTAAATTTCGTAGGCGTCGAACTAACTGCTCATAGGTCGTCAGCGCTAGCGCTCGTCAGCGAAAAGCCACATTACTATGCGGGATGTATTTTTTCAATGGTTACAGAGATATGAGAAAATAAACTGCAATCGAAATAGAGCAATTAGCAGTTAAGGGCTCTGAAAACCATTAAAAGTAATTGATTGCCTCGAGTTTCATGGCAATGTTGACCAGAGATTGCTCTTAAGATAACGATAGGTCCGGAAGATATTTAAAAGACATTATGTATAGCGTTGTCGTTATAGCGGTGTTTTGAATAAAGTATCAAGCACAGATCTTTCAATGAGGTAATAAAAATGGTATCTGCATTCTTTAATACCGTGATACATATTTAAATGGAAATCAGAACTCTTTTAATCTAAATGCGAAAGTGTGTTTGTTTGTTGGTTTGTCCTTCAATCACGTAGCAATGGAGCAACGGATTGACGTGATTTTTTGCATAGGTATAGTTTAAGACCTGGAGAATGACAAAAGCTACTTTTTATCTCGTAAAATCAAAGAGTTCCCACAGATTTTTTAGAAACTTAAGTCCACGCGTACGAAGTCGCGCTCACCAATTTAAAAAATAAAAACATAAAATACATAGGTATAATATTATATCTCTAACATCCATAGCAAGTAACTTGCACTGGTTGCACTAGTCATCTACGCGGAAACAAACTCACGCTTCTTCGTCAATTATTATCGCATGCTCCTTTGATGAGGAATATTTTGCGGGATCTGTATAAATACGAACCAAATTAGCGCACAAGCGTAGTACATTATGAATGACGGCCACTACGAATCGTATTTTTACGAAAACGAATACGATTCGAATACGAATGACTACACAAATGCCCTTGGGCATAGTTTGCGACACTGACCAAGTGCGGATTGGCAGACAGACTTCTAAGAACTTTTAAAACATTATGAAAAAACTCTAAGGCATGAATAAAATTAGAGATAAAATTATTTTGATTGAGATATTAAGTATGTATTGTGCTTAAAAATTCTCTTTGCTCAAAAGTAATAATGACATTACGGTTCCGTTATCTAATTGCCGAGGTACACGTGGTGGAATATAAGCTCTTTAATCTTCAAAGGGTTCTAAGGGATGGCAATTACCCATATTAAATATTAAAATAGACTTTACTAAGCTAGGGATAAGTGATTTAGCAATCTTCAACTGAGTTAATTCAAATTCCCTGTATTTAATGCGTGCATCGTGCGGCGATAGCCTAGTGGCTCGTGGTACTTTGGTCTACTCTTCGGGGGCCGGGGTTCGATTCTAATTTTCAGACTCTTGCTTATAACGATGGAGGAAAACGTGCAGAAACCTGAGATACCTCCATAATGTTCTGGCATGTGAAGTCTGCCAATCTACACTGCAATAATTGGCCAGCGTGGTAGACTATGGCTTAAATCCTTCTCATTCAGATACCTTTTTCTCATCTTTTTAGATGTAACGAATACCTAAAATAGATAGAAATAATTACACAAATCTATACAATAGACATGTGTCCACTATAGTATAACGTAACTAAAAACCGTTGCCGTGCCTCTAGCGTACCGTATCGGTAGGTATTGTCGTAGCTAGCAACGGTTATTAGTTATTTATAACGAACGATGATGCAACGCTGCTAACTGGCAACTGACAATGCATTGTTTGGTTTTTTGGTAACTTGAAACGCAAAATAATATTATATATTATCCCTTTCTTTAAGTAAAATTGGTTTTATTTTAATGAAATATGCGCACGCCAGCTATACAAATGGTATCGATACGGCAGCTAGCTTAGTTACTACAAACGAAAACGGTGCGCGGTGCGCATATTAAATTAGTTGAAACACAGATCTGATACTGATATTCGGCAACGGTTATCAATATCGGTATTGTTATGCAACTGCTATTTGTCGAAACTGCTATGTAATCGAAATAGCCAATAACGCCCATCTCTACTATACAAGATGGCAATCGGCGTATGAGACGGGGGAACGCCCCACACACATCACCTGCACTATGCCGCACCAGATTAGCGCGGGGGCTGTGCGGGTGTGCGGTGCGTCCCCATCCCGATTGCCATCTCGATCTGTCGCGTACTATATATACCTAGAAATCAAAGACAAACTATGGAAAACTTAGCACAACAGGCGATGAGTAGGCGGCGTAGTTTTGATTTGCATAATTAGTTAATATACTAGCTTATGCTCGCGACTTCGTCCGCGTGGACTATACAAATTTCAAACCTCCATTTCACCCCCTTAGGGGTTGAATTTTCGAAAATCCTTTCTTAGCGGATGTCTACGTCATAATAGCTATCTGCATGCCATGCAAACTTCAGCCCGATGCGTCTAGTAGTTTGAACTGTGAATTGATCAGTCAAAAAGTCAGTCAGTCAACTTTTCCTTTTATATATTTAGATTTATGTATATTTTTCTTTAGTAAGTAGGTAGGGACCTATTGTATCATTTTGTATACTATTTATTTATAGTTAAAATGTATTGCTGGTTGTTGATTTATACTAGAGCCCTAAATTTGAATATTGGTGGCTTAGGACATTTCTCTGTGGTAATGCAAATAAGGCACCCTCGTCAAGATAAGGCGGACACGTAAGGGACTACTTCCGTTCTCTAATATTCGTTTATATCCACTGATTCTTATAAATACTTAACTATGTAGACTGTAGAGATCATACTACCAAAAGCTCGCGAGTTTTCTTCATTGTTTTTCAAATTATAAGATTCCTATAGGTACAATATGCGGCAGAAAATAATGAACATCGACCTTTAGAAGGAGATTTGTAGAGCATTGTCTCTTTAGTTGAGACAGACAAAGCGTCATATACATAGGTATGAGTGACAAAGACAACGCTCTACAAAGCCGAAATGTCATTCTTAAGGTGGATGTACATTATTTTCTGCCACGTACTGTAACAACTACCATATAATAATATACTTCTCTTTTTAGTCTATATATATATAGATTTTGGTTTTTAACATTGCGTGAGAACTCTTTGATTTTCCGGGATAAAAAGTGGCCAATGTCCAGTGTCAGTCTCCCGGTTTTTTTAAAGCAAACAATCATTTTAAAAGAACAATGTGTAGATAGGTACTTGTTTCTTGATTAGGTATTTGTATTCATACTTAGAAATATCTACTTTGTACGACTCTTTCTTTGTATATTTTTAGTAAGTTTTATATTTTCAACATTGCCCGTAACTGAAACAAATTCAACGAAAGAAAATGCAACATTTTTACTAGTGAAATGAAAATATTATCATGAAAAGGATTACACTGTAGCCTTATCGGTTTCTTTATCATATTTTGTATGAATAGGAAAAAAGCGTTCAATACGACAAAGCCATGGCTACACCTATTCTTCGATAGCAGCAATAGCCTTCGACAACATCCTTTGTATTGCCTTCAAAGAAAATATTTCTTGCCTTCAACCCTTTGATATTGATGATTACAGAAAAAATAGGAATATTCCATCTTCATCTATCTTTTTTCTATAGGTATATAAAAATGAATCGCTAAATGTGTTGCTGATCGCAAATCTCGAGAACAGCTGAACCGATTTCGCTAATTCTTTTTTTACAATATTCCTTAAAGTACGAGGATGGTTCTTACGGAGATAAAATTAAAAAAAATTGAATCGACTGTTAGGCGGAACGAAGTTCGCCAGGGCAGTGTTGTGATCACTGACTGTTTATATACTTGTGATATATTTTTGCAGACTAGGTACTATAGAAGGCATCGACTGCAACGGCACAAGCATACGTAATCAGTGCGACAAAACGCCACCTCGCGGCTTTTGTCATAATTATTGAAAAACTGCGAGAAAGATGTGCCGGAAAGATTGGGTTCAAGCTACAGGAAATTATTAGCAAGAAACAGGCCAAAACAAGTAATAAAATCAACTAAAACATTTAGAAGATCTATAAAGATTAGATATTATTTCGGATTACAAATTTTAAAGATGAACACTTGGGTTATGTACCTATATTATATTTTGTACCTACATTATATTTTCTAAATATTTTTTTGTAGAATAACTTTTAGGGTTCCGTACCTCAAAAGGAAAAAGGAACTCTTATAGGATTACTTCGCTGTCGGTCTGCCTGTCATAACTGTTAAGAAACCTAAAGGGTGATTGAAATGGATGGGTGAAATTCCCGATGATCTAGAATCATGAAATTTGGCAGACAATCCGAAAACCGTGAATTTGTGGTTACATCACAAAAAAAATTTACATGAACAAATAATTAAGTAGTATTTTCAACTTTTAAAGTAAGATTACTATACCAATTGGGGTATCATATAAAAGGGCTTTAAATGTAAATTTTAAAACTGATTTTTATTTATTTTTATGTAGGTGTAATTGTTTCTGAATTATCGTGCAAAATGTCGAAAAATACGACTGCAGTACGGGACTCACGGTGCGCGAGTCCGACTCGCACTTAGAGACTCCAAAGAAATAGGTAAGATAGAACCCACAGGGCTCACTATAGTTAGTCGTGGGTTTTCAATACTTGCGCATATAGGATTATGACATGGATTTCCATTAAGAAAGGATTTTTAGAGTTTTTGCCCTGGCTTCCCTTGGGCGAAATCTCTAACAATTATTTTTTTAGAGTTAGCTTATAGTTTCAGAATGAAATGCTCACCTGTAAAGAAAACAAGAATGATAATACAGATGATAATAAAGGACGCGCCATATTAGCAAATAAAATCATACGAACCTTCGCTTAGCCTCGAGCGACGTCGCAGAAAGGCAATAACGGAGCAGTAATCCTGCAGGCTTTTAGGATCCAACCGGGAAAGTATCACTGTGTACCTTGTATCAACCTGAAGCAAGATTAACAAGTTGAAAACGATATATTTCTGTTAGGGTTGTCTCATTTTAAAACATAAAGTAGTACCTATAAAATCCGTCCGTAAAAAATGACTCCTCACGCGCCATTCTAACTCTAACTGTTATGTCAAAAGTACGGTTCACCTTTAAAATAAGGACTAAAAACGTACTTTTAATATGAAGTTTGACATTAAAAGTTAAAATTTGACAGTTAAAATGGCGCGTGAGGAGTCATTTTTTACGCATTATAAAGACTTGGTACTCGTCCCTCGGAGAGCACTTTGTGCCTTCAGTCCCGGTTATTATCAGTTAAGTACATCTAATAACAACAGTAATACTTAGATGTGCTGAAATGATAATTATTTAATTATCATTATAATTTTTTGACGACGTTCTTACCGAATAATAATATTTATATTTAGTTTTAGCGGTGGTAGCCCAGTGGTCAAGACGTTCGGATTCCTATTCGGGGGTGAAGGAAACCTGCATGCCTGAGAGTTTTTCATAATCTTCTCAATCATGTGTGAAGTCCAACCACCGAAAATTTACAATATAAACTAGCTAATGCTCGCGACTTCTTCCGCGTGGACTACACAAATTTCAAACCTCTATTTCACTCCCTTAATGGTTGAATTTTCAAAAATCCTTTCTTAGCGGATGCCTATGTAATTATAGCTATATCTGCATGCCAAATTTCAGCCCGATCCGTCCAGTAGTTTGAGCTGCGGGTTGATAGATCATTCAGTCAGTCAATCAGTCACTTTTTCCTTATAGGATCACTTTGTTGTCTGTCTGTCAAGAAACCTAGAGGGTACTTCCCATTGACCTAGAATCATGAAATTTGGAAGATCTTATAGCTGACGTTTGGGGAAAAATCTGAAAACCGTGAAACTAGGGTTAGACCACACAAAAAAATTTAATTGTGGTCATGAACTAATAATTAGTATTTTCAACTTTCGAAGTGAGTGACTATATCAAGTGGGGTATCATATGAAAGGTATTCATCTGTACATTCTAAAACAGATTTTTATTTATTTTTATGCATCATAGTTTTTGAATTATCGTGCAAAATGTCGAAAAGATACAACTGTAGTACGGAACCCTCATTGCGCGAGCCTGACTCGCACTTGGCTGGTTTTTTTTTTATATTTAGATGAATAATGATAAAATGTTACATAATGAATACATGTAAGCGTAGTGCAGGATGCTCTTCAGCAACATGGACCGAATGCGATGATAATATAAAGAGGGCGACGGGAAGTGGCTTCATGAGGAAGAACCGGGTCTTTGGAGCTCATCCATCGGGTATGGCCTAGGTCCACGGGCTGATGATGCAGATGTAACTCGACATTTTCACATAACCATTAGACCTAGATGCAAAAAACATACAACTTGTACTTCACAGAGTTTCAGAATATAAAAATGATGTTAAAACTTTGAACTTTCAAACTTACTTTAGTTCATAAAAATACAATAGCGGTGTCATAGTAAGCTTTAAAAGTTAGTAGCGTTAGTGTCGCAGACATAAGTCCCAACTTGTTTACGCGAAACTCGTAAAACTGAATTTTTATGTCGACGGATCTGTCCCCCAATTGTGTAAGAATAACCATTTCATGGCTATCGCAATCGTCAAGAATTCTGCCCTTTGATTGGCTGTGAAAAAATGTAAACAGCGAATCAACCAATCAAAGGGCAGAATTTCTTGACGATTGCGATAGCCATGAAATGGTTATTCTTACACAATTGGGGGGCTGATCGGGCAAACTTTTTTAATTTCCCTTTTTTATGTTTTCAATAAAACCCACAGTTTGTTTTTGGATCACGTAGGTATCTCCTATAAAAATGATTAAATTTGTTTTGACTTTGTTATTTTAGACTAGCTGATGCCCGCAACTTCGTTCGCATGGACTTAGGTTTTCTAAAAACCCCGTGAGAATTCTTTGATTTTCCGGGATCAAAAGTAGCCTATGCCACTCTCCCAGGTCTTTAACTATACCCATGCATAAAATCACGTCGATCCGTTGCTCCGTTGCGATGTGATTGAAGGACAAACCAACAAACCAATAAACCAATATTATGACGTAGTCATCCGCTCAGAAAAGATTTTTGAAAATTCGTCCCCTCAAGGGCTATAAGGGGGGTTTGAAATTTATGTAGTCCACGCGGACGAAAGAGCATAAGGTAGTTTGAAATATATGGAACTAGCTGATTCCCGCGAAAACTCTTTGATTTTCCGGGATAAAAAGTAGCCTATGTCACTCTCAAGGTCTTTATCTATACCCTTGCAAAAAATCACGTCAATCCGTTGTACCGTACTGATGGACGCAGCCTCGACGCTGCGACGACGCAACGCAACGCACTAATGAGGAAGAGCTCTAACCTTTCATGAATGTTTACATTTTGAAGGTAGGTAAGATATATGGTTACAGGCCATGGTCAGGCCATTACGCTAGGCATAAATAGGTGTAGAGAGCGTTCACATACGGCCTATAAAAGGTTCCCTTGCATACTTCGCATAACTGAGCCTCCTATTCTGCCCTCAATAATATGTTCCTGGCATCTAACGACTTGTGTAATTTGATTCCAGTGAAATAAAGTGTGAGAAACGACGCGGGATGATGTTAACTGTAATATGATTGTTGTTGATGTTCTAAACAAGAAAAGACGTATAAAGTATAAACAACAAATAGTTGTAAATTCAATAGTGAACAGAACGTAAAACCCATTTCCTCTTTTCTATGGTTATACCTACTTATAATTAATAATATTGTGGAAAAGGTCACCTTTAGTCCTGTCAGTTCAATTTTGGTAAGTACTAATGAATAAGTTACGTACTATTGCGTAAGTAATTAGGTTTTTAGGTACGATTATTATTTATACTTTTTAGGGTTCCGTACCTCAAAAGGAAAAACGGAACCCTTATAGGATCACTTTGTTGTCTGTCTGTCAAGAAACCTACAGGGTACCTACTTCCCGTTGACCTAAAATCATGAAATTTGGCAGTTAGGTAGGTCTTAAGCAGACATTCGGGGAAAATCTGAAAACCGTGAATTTGGGGTTACATCACACAAAAAAAAATGAATTATGGTCATGAACTAATATTAGTATTTTCTATTTTCGAAGTAATATAACTATATCAAGTGGGGTACCTATCATATAAAAGGACTTTACTTGTGCATTCTAAAACAGATTTTTATTTATTTTTATGTATCATAGTTTTTGAATTATCGTCCAAAATTTTGAAAAAATACGACTGGAGTATGACTCTCGTTGCTCGAGCCTGACTCGCACTTGACTGGTTTTATTTTATTAATATCTCTATCTCAGCTGCAACAAAGACTTTTACAAGCGCAACAAAGACGTCGGTCGTCATCGTCTCCAATATTTCAATCCTCAAAGCCTTCCACAGGCCTCTTGAAAAGTTTTCCATACTTCACTCCTTCTTCTCTACTGCTTGTATCCAGCATCTCCCTACGACTCTTGATATAAGCTGTCGCTATTTCAACATCAGTGATAGAAAGAAAGAAAGAAAGAAAACTGGTTTATTCATCTTATGCCTAAGGTACAAACAAACTTAAAATTAATGGGATAGCAGATAGTTTCAATAATAAGCTTTGCGCTTGTCAATAGGAAAACAAATTCAAATTAAACTATTACACGTACTTACCTAAAGTATCCTATAAACCTAACGGCTATAACAAACTCCTTCCATAACCCCATACCATTATCTTTAATTTCAATTTGCAGTTTAGCCTCCATATTCCGCAGCTCCCTATTTAATATTCGACCCATTCCCATTCGGTATCGTAGCCATTTTACCTAAACGAACATTCCCTAACTGAAGTAAGTAGTATAGATTTTGTCACCACATATACCAATAAGTACCTACCTACGTCTAATTTCTTCTTTTTCTGTTAATAGACTACATAAAAATAGTTGTAGGTTGTTAGACGTAGGCGTTCTTTAGCTAAATTCTATAACATAATACATGTAGGATTTCAAACGTATTCTATAATAAAAATCGACTTAGCAAAGCAAAATTAAAAAGCTGACACTCGTTGCTATATCTATATAAAAATAAATATAAAAATATTCTTTCACAAGTAAGTAGGTAAGTATAGCGATGGTATAGCGCATAGTTTTCAAGGCGTTAATGTAAATCTGTCATTTTATATGGACGGCAAAGAAGGGTTACATTTATTTTGAAAACTAGCTCAATTCTTCACTAACCATAATATTATAAACGCGAAAGTGTGTTTGTTTGTCCTTCAGTCACGCCGCACCGCGTAGCAACGGATTGACCTGATTTTTTACATGGATAATAGTTCGTGACAGGTTGAGATGGCAATCGAGGTGGTGACGCCCCGCACACCTGCACAGCCCCCGCGCTAACCCAGTGTTTGATAGCGCGGTTGACGTGCGAGTGTGCGGGGCGTCCCCCCCGCCTCAAACTCCCATTGCCATCTGGACCTGTCGCATACTATAGGTAGTTGAAGATCAAGGTCTTGATGACATGGACCAAATTTTATTATCCATAAAATCAAAAGAGTTCCCACGGGATTCTTGAAAATCTAGATTCAACTCGTAATCCATACAAATATCATAAATGCGAAAGTGTGTCTGTCTGTCTGCCAGATTTCTACGACCCATCTGTTTAACTGGTTTTGACGAAATTTGGCACAGGGATAGCTTCTCCATCACAGGGAAGGATATAAGCTAGGTAGTTTTTGTCTCTAAAAATCAAAGAGCATCCACGAGATTCTTAAAACTTAAAATTCACGTAGATGAAGTCACGGGCATCATGTTTTGTACAGTGGTAGCTTGCATCATGAAGAAGGGCTCTTTTTTTTCTCAGAAAATAAAAGAGTTCCCATGAGATATTAATAAAAAACTAAAACACGCAGGCATCTAATAAACTTAGAAGGTACATAAAGATCTGAAAAATAAGGGCCCCTTTTTAAAAATAATACTGTTTTTTAAGACTTTTTCCTAAATAAATAACATAAAAGTAATGGCATACCTACTTGAGGTATACATACGTAACCATTACTGAAATTTACGAGGAAAACATTAAAAAGGTCCCCAATTACCGACAAATAAGGTCTAATCAAATACGCTTGATATAAACTCAAGAATACTTCAGATGAAAAACTTTTACATATTAGCTATTACAATTACCCGCGACTTGGTCTGTGTGGACTATGGATAAATAGATGCGTCATTGTTGTCCGATAGACGTCCACTACTGGGAACTCTTATAAGTTGTAGCCCGTCCGCTTACCCGTCTGCTACGCCCGGTACACGGACGATATCCCAGATAGCTGCTGCAGCATAAGCTGCAGGTGGCATTGCCACCATTGAAGAGAGCCAACGCCCTGAGCGCCGGGACCCAACAGGGTCCGCGTGGACGACCAGACGATAAGTTACCATTCTAGTACCTTGGGACCCCAACGTCTATCGGCTCTTTGAACTAATATGTGCCCCGCGTGTTGCCGCCTACAAGAGACCTATGTCCAGCAGTGGACGTCTATTGGTTGATGATGATGAATAATAATCGTATGAAATCTTTGCATTTTTTTACAAAAAAAGAAAGAAATTTGTGAGAAGCAATATACCATTAGATACAACATAAGCTGAAATTAGGAACATATTACGTAACAATCCTTCTCCAATCTCAGCATCTCAGCTTTGTGTTTTGTTCTTCAAAATATTTACTACATTAGGGTTACCTACCATAAATAGTTAAGAAATCGGAATTTTTGATTAATTGATTTTATCATAACTGAAAACATAAACGAATTCGTTAAAGCCGACAACGCATTGTTGGTTTCTGTAAATGCTGGTAATCAGTTCACATCAGAGATCTCTGACTGCCCACCAGTGAAGGTATAATATTATCAAACAAAATAAAAAATCTTTATTTTTTAGCATAAGGGGAAATATCCAAATAACATTATTACTCTACCTTATTATTTGTTTCAAAACTGGGTTAAACAATTAGTAGAATGTTCAAAATCAAGAACGTATGGGACTGAAGTTACGGATATGTTTGGTACTTACATTATGTGAAGCGGAAAACAGGAATTCCGGCGAAGTTGGCAACCCTGCTCGTAAGTAATATGAGCCATAAAAGGAAGAAAAGCCTTACGTAATAATGCCATGTGTTTTGTAAGAAATCACTAGAATATAAACAACAATGTTATGAAAGTAGCTGTGTTTTCGCAAGATTTATTTTGTTAACTTTGGCGGACCTTTTGAGCGGATATTCTCTAATCGCACAAACCGGCCTTAGCGCATATTCAGCGACCATTTTGAGACATGTTTAGCGAACATTTGTAGCGCTTTACTCTGCCAGATTTGTAATACCTAAATTGTAATCCAAAATGACGAATGAATGACGATAACGAGATCGAAGCTAATTTATAGATTTAAAATTTGTTATTCTTCACAATAAAGTGATGAAATCAAGTTTAGTACTTGTAAAAACGAAGTAATATCTCAGTTATGTTCACAATCCTAAGTTGTAAAATAGGCTATTTAAAAGATAAAAATATACCAACTAAAAATAGTTGTTACTCAAACACAACAAATCGCACTTTTATTCATTGTAATGTAACAACTGTTCAACTCTAAAAAACTCTAATAAAAGTTAAAAGTAGTAGAGTAAAATGGACTTGAAGAAAACTGTAAGGTTTTGGCTTTGAAATTGTAACAAAGCCTGTCTGAGCTAACGGAGTCTGAATAGATTGCCTTAGCGACCGAAGTATATTCTCTTTGGCTATCTTTTGAATTATACTCTCAAAATAGATCACTGTTTTTATACAAAATGTTCTTAGAATTTGAGGTAAGAGTACTCTTTTCAAAGATTTTAGATAGGGCTAATATTATGATTTGAAATGTTATTTTTACTGAAAATGCTATTCAAACACACACAAAAACCCTGTTTTTCACTGCATTGCATTGATGGAGACATGAAAAAAAATACTATATACGGAGTGTTATGGACTCCCAAAATAACTTTCTATCTTTTTTACTATTTATTACTATAGCCACTCACTTGACTATAATCACAGATGGGAAGTGATGATGGAGTGTCTAAGACGGAACGTGTTTGCCATTCCATTCTACCCTCATGTTCACTCTTGCTTTAAAAATACCCCGATGTACATAAATTCCTGAAAGGCCGGCAACGCATTGGTAGTTCCTCTGGTACTGCAAATGTTCATGGGCGGCGGCAATCACTTAACATCGGGTGACCCGCCTGGTCGTTTGCTCGCCATTTTTACTAAAAAGGAAAGTATGATATAAATTGATCTATAGCTATTTTAAATAAAATTATTTATATTTTAAATAAAAACCAGCCTGATTTTTAAAATATAAAATTTTGTACATCTCAAAAATATTAGATTTAGCATCAGTTTGAACTTTAATCTAGTATCTCCGTGGTTCACACAAACTTCGTGTTTAGGAATAACAAACAATCGTTTTAATGAATCGTGACTTTACACGTATTTTTGTTTCGCTTAGTCATTGTTTCATTAGACTCAACCATTATTTTTGGGCAAATTACTTTTTGAAACATTGGTTTTCCTTTTTTGTTTACAACAAATTGAGCTAATTTAGTATTTATAATTAAATTGAGCTAACTTTCATCGCCTTATGCTGATGAGTTTGTGATAAATTCAGCTTACTTATATCTGAAGTGGTAGGTAGTGGCTTAGATTGAGAATTGGTCTCCACTACGCTCCAAGCGCAGCTGAGACCAAGATCTAAGTTAATGTATAATTGCAGACGTTCATTGAGATTTGAGGCAGACGTGTTCTAGAGTGGAGACACTGCGTACCGGTATAGTGGGGGTCATTGAATCTAATTATGTGTGCAAAACAAGTAGTCCAACTTGGTGGTTAGCACAGGTTAAGTCCGGCGCACTCTCGAAATGACTTATATGATACTAAGTGTCTGGCAATACATGTTTTTAATACTATTTTAAACAAAATATTAAAAAAAAGTCTTCATACTTTAACGTAAGATTTTTTTACAGCTTTACTAAATACTACCTGGTATCTCCCAAAGCCACCATGATACATACAAAAATCTAAACAAACGTTCCTCCCAGTGTAGGGGACTTAATGTCCCTGAAAGTTTCTACGCATAATCGCGGAGAAACTTTCAGAGTTTATAAAATAACGTCTATGTCTAGCACTTGATGTATGCAGGCGGATAGATGGTGGATGGATGGATCTTCTTCTCTATCTTTACGCTCTTGGCAGAGTGATCGTAGGGACCATTATAGTGTGTTGTGCAATAGAACTAGAACAGCTATCCGTCTACATTTCTATTTTACTGCTGCTTCCCTTGTACACTAATGTGCGAGGGCATACCTATACGTCGCAGCTCTCCCTTCGTCTTATCTGATCAACATGTATGGATGGATTTTGATTTTGGAACTCTGTTATCACCTGTGTTTGGTATTTTGCTAAAAAAATATGGCGACCTCTTCACCAAAGCTAAAAGACGTATCATCAATCAATGTCGACCGAATCTGTATATATACTCGCTCGTACCTATGTCAGAACCATTTTAACTTTTTGACATATTCATCCAAAAGGGAAATTCCCTGTTGTATACCTACCTACATATTATTATTTATACGGATTCCTCCATTTCCTTTGTTCGGTTTACGCATTGCTGTCCATTTCACGGCGAACGCTTTTGACCAAATATTTGATATTCATGCAAATAAAATATATTCCTATTACTTGAGATATTCTTAAACTTTAGTGTCATCATCAACGACGATAGACGTCCGCTGCTGGACATAGGTCTCTTGTAGAGACTTTCACACGCCACGGTCTTGCGCCGCCTGAATCCAGCGGCTCCCTGCGACTCGCCTGATGTCGTTCGTCCATCTAGTGGGCGGGTCTTCCAACGCTGCGCTTTCCGGAGCGAGGTCACCATTCCAGCACCTTGGGACCCCAACGTCTATCGATTTTTTGAACTATGTGTGCTGCCCATTGCCAAACTTTAGTGTACGCATAATATGATAATATTATATCTATTATAATATTAATTTTAAATAGCTCAATTTTAAATCATGCCTACCTAACCTTAGTATGTAGATGTGATAATTATGTAGGTAGGCTATTTACCTATTTATATATTATTATTACATGTGGTAGCGAGATGTAGTTAAATCACAAAATAAATAAGGTCTCACAACAAATTGTGCGCCCTTATTTTTCGGGCCCTTCTTGAAGTGCTTACCTATTTCAAACAATTTATATCGAGGTAATCCTCGATACAGATCCTTGATGTTCATCGGTCTAATTAATTACCGACGAACATCAACAAGGTATTTCATTTAAAATTTCAGTTTAGTAGGACCTAGTTTGCAGTTTATGTTTAAAAAATTGCAATTTGTATCGGCTTGAATTTTAATGAATTTTTTAATTGAGTTGTTTCGGGCGATCACGTTTAATTGAAATTCTAAACGAATAACAACGAAATTTGAAAGAGCCGAACGGCTAAAAATTATTTCATTTAGCTTTTGATATAAACTGTAGGTATCTACTTATTTACATTTATAATGAACTAATTTGACAATATTTTTTACTAGCTTATGTTTTGATAATATTTTTACTAGCTTATGCTTGCGACTATCGTCTGCGTGGATTACACAAATTTCAAACCCCTATTTTAACCGTCTAGTAGTTGAAAATTTCAAAAATTCCTTTTTTAGTGGATGCCCACGTCATAATAGCTATTTGCATGCCTTTTAGCCCGATCCGTCCAGTGATTTGAGCTGTGCGTTGATACAAATACAAATACAAATACAAACTTCTTTATTGCGAATATGGGTAAACAGTGAAGATGTTACAAAACAAAAAAGTACAGCCAAATTCTGCCAATCAGCATGCAATATGTTATGATATACCTAACAACGTGTACATAGTCTTGATAAAATTAGTCACATTATATATTTAGTCACAAAAATAATATTATGATAGGTCAGTCAGTCAGTGAAGCTTTTCCTTTTATAGATTAGTTTTATTAAGTTTCAATCATAATTAAAATTACAATCAAGATTTTGGTCAATCGTGTAAATATTTACCTCTCTAGATGATACTAGATCTAATACTAGATGATGCTCGCGACTACATCCGCCTGGATTTAACTTTTTAAAAGTCAATTGGTCAACTCTATATTTTTGGAACAAACCTTATGTCCGTCCCCCAGAATGTATGTATCTTATCTCTGTACGTACCATATTTAGGCATAATCGGTTAAACAGACGGGCTGCGAAAATCTTGCAGATATTATGTCGGTATGCGTATTGCTTAGTGTGAATTTTAGAGCAAACACCTTTATGAACCCAAGGTCTGAAATGTATACTTTTTTTGGATACCTACGTGTAAAAGGTTTTCACTTATCTACCTCGTCATCTAAAGGTAATCACGTTTTAAAGGATCTTAATCTATCTCTATTCAGAATATTTTAGAATTCATAATATAAAACATTTAAACCGAATTCTTTTGTAGAGTAAATAACAGAAGCGGTCTCGAAAATTCGAGATTAAAATTCCTACCCTTTATTTAGAGGAAAGTCAATATAATGAAACGAAAGCTGCGTATCGGAGATTCATTCACGATCTTCCAGCAAATATATTCGAGTACAATAGAATGGCTTCTCGAGTTTTCCTCGCTGATTTCCAATTCAACATTCCTTGAAGAAAAATTTAAATACAGAATCTTAATCCTAAGCCATTGTAGATAGGTAGGTACCTACTTATTATGCAAATGGGTATAACCTATGTTTATAAAACGTCTTAAGTATAATATCTTTCCCTAATATAATATTCAGACAATTTTGATGTTTATGCGCCTGCATAAACATCTTAAATTATTCAGTTGACTCACTCCAGCTTGAACTTAGTAAAGGGTTGATCATCCCCTATAGCAAATCAAGAATTAGGATGCCCCTGCTCATAAATAAACAAGTCGAAGTCTTATTTAATTAATGTGTTAATGAGAAGCGGAGCAACATTTAACAGACGTCGTTAGGTAGGTACATACTTATAGATTTTATCATGTTTGAGTTGGTGGATATATATTAGGAGAATAAATTTACGAGTGAGCCTTAAAATTCACAGAAGCTAGTAGCTACAGATAGGTACTTAAGTAGATGGTATAACATAAAAATATTCTTTAATGTAGTTATACCATTAATTAGTCCGTGTGTCCACTGACAAGGTTTCTTGATGAAGCTAGCTGTTATTTTCATATCTCGAAGAGCAAGAAAAGCCGTCGGTCCTGCACCTGATCTCTCTCGTGTCGTGTCGGATTTCCATTCCATCCGGCTATAAGAGTGAAGGAGTAGAGAGAGCACCTATGTGAGTTGTGTAACACACCTTGTGCACTGTAGTATCTCCCGCGCAGCTGGCCAATCTCTATGAAGCCGCCGTGTCGTGCCGCCCGTCGTTGAAATTCACTTTTTGTGCCCGCCACTTCGTACTCGTGGACTACACAAATTTCAAACCTCTACTTTACCCCCATAGAGATTGAATTTTCAAAAATACTTTCTTAGCCTCTACGTCATATCTGTTAGATATCTTCATGCAAAATTTCAGCCCAATCCGTCCGGTAGTTTGAGCTGTGCGTTGATAGTTCAGTCAGTCACTCAGTCACCTTTTTCGTAATATATTTAGATCACAAAATACGACTCTTATATAATATTTTACCCTAGGTTTCAGTAATTGTTTGAATCACAATGCTTACTTCATGCGCTGATAAAACAAAAATACTGCACATAAAAGCAAGCAAGTAGGTATAGTACACGACAAGTTGAAATGGCAATCGGGGAGGGAACGTCCCGCACACCCGCGCAGCCCCCGCGCTAACCCGGTGCGGATGAGCGCGGGTGACGTGCGGGTGTGTAGGGCGTCCCCCCGCCTAATACCCCGATTGCCATCTCAACCTGTCACGGAGTATACCTACCTACAATATTATTCTGACTGTGCAGTAAAAAGTTCCGTACCGTCCTTTCATCCCTTGACTCCCTTTGCAAAATTAATTCGCCGTTACGTAGACTACTCGTAGCAGAGTGGTCGCGGAGTGGTCAAATTGGGGAGCGACGCCGACGGTTTGAGGGCCCTGGATAAACTTAATTCTTTGTTGCACTATGAACGGTACTTCTGCTTTAATATTTGAATACCACTGTGCTTCTTGCTTTTTTTCGTTAGTAAAGAAACAAAGTTTTTTGCTTTTTTTTGAGCTCTTTGCTTTGTGGGGTCTCGTTGGAAGCCTGTTAATTTTTTTTATTGTCTTAATAATTTTATTGCTCATTATTTTCAGGCTTTCGCAATTTATCTATACTTCCATACTAGTGTGTTTATTGTCTGTCTGTCTGCTACGTCATCACGGCCCATCCGAACGGTTATACCTGGAACACGAAGCGATGAAATAAAATGTTATCTTTGTTGCGCTATGAATTTGTTGTTGTATTTGGTACTTTGTGTTTTTTTCTATATTATGAAGAAACAAAGTTTTGCTTTTATTTCGACTCTTTACCTACTTTGTAGAGCACCGTAACGTTGGAAGCCTGTTAATTTTTCTATTGTCTTATTCATTTTATTGCTCACTAGCTGCCCTGGCGAACTTCGTTCCGCCTAACAGTCAATTTTACTCTCCGCAAGAACCATCCTCGTACTTCAAGGAATATTATAAAAAAAGAATTAGCGAAATCGGTTCAGCTGTTCTCGAGATTTGCGATGTCCAACACATTTAGTGATTCATTTTTATATTATAGATTTAAAAAGAAAGATACATTTAGAATATTAAATTACTGACAATTACGGTGTACCTATCACAAAAACCTGATCAGGTTTGTACGTACACCGGCATTCCTTGTGTTCGCTCGTAATATTCATAGGTAAACTACATTTGATTCATTTTGTAGATAGTGATTCATTTTTATATTATAGAAGATTATTTTAAAGCTTATCCATACCGCCACACTAATATTATAAATACGAAAGTGTGCCTGTTTATCTATCTCCTACGTTTTCACGGCCTATCCATTCAACAGATTTCAATGAAATTTGGTACAGAGATTGCATCCCCGGGAAGGATATAGGCTACTTTTTATTCCGGAAAATTAGAGTTCTCCCGGGGTTTATTGAAATCAGGTATCATCTATGTGTACGAAGACAGCTTGCATCTTAGAGACGGTCATGGCCTACTTTTATCCTGGGAAATCGACGAGTTCCCACGGGATTTTAAAAACCTGACACGGGATTTTGTAGCTGACTTACAACTGTGGCTTATTACCTTTTTTTCGGTCGTAGCATTTTAGTTGTAAGAAATGACACGCCATTAGCAATTGTATTTCTTACAGAACGATTAATCTTGGAAAAAGAATAAATAATTCAGGGTCTGTTGAATCACGTTCCAGTTCACCCGAAAATTTCCTTTCCTATGTAAATAAGGCCTTCGTCAAGATAAGGCAGACGTGGAGGTCGCATTTTCATAATATTGTTGTTTGTCCACCGATTCCTTAGGAAAGATTACATTGTACACATTAATATAAATAAGCGGCTTTCTTTTGTTATTTTTGTACATAATGTTACTTTTAGGCGCTCGGCTTAACTTTGTTCAAAGGATTTCCACGAACGTTAACAAATAAGCCAGACTTAACCATGAATCATTATTGTAGATACATATCTTTCGTCGGGTTGAATATAACTTACTTCAGTGAAATCTTGGAGAAATTTTACACTTTCCCTTCTGCAATCAAGTTCAATAAATACGATATTTTTCGTTTTCGTGCCCTTAAAATTCCAAGAAAGCTCCATTAATGAATAATGGAAAGGAGTCACAACCGTCAGCAATCAGGATTACGATGTAGAGAGAGAGAAACGTAAGTAACTAACAAAGTTTTGGCTATTAAGTATCATCTGCCTCAAAATTTTCTACGGGCTTTTGGACGAGTAGTGAACACAATACTTACTTATATTACTTAATGTTTTGAATCCGTGCCTCGTACATGGCACGGCTCGTGCCCGCCACGTGTTGGCATAAAGGATCCCTTATACGAAGAAGATAGTGAAGGAAAAAGGAAAATTTCTCCAGCAAGATAAACAATAAAAGGTGAGAACGGCTTCCACGATGAAACCAATAACAGTTTAAGCGAGGCGGTAAATTCCCCTCCGAGACCGCTCCGGAACAATATGTAAACTTCGATACCGCATCTTTACTGCAGCTTGTAGCTAGCCCGAGGCCTACCTAATGAATCTACCCTACCTCATATACTGATCTACCTAAAGAATACGCTTCCTATTTCATATCTTTTAGTGGCACGCGTATCATCTAACAGTAGAAACCTTTTAACATGTTGTGAACGCAATAACCCAAGGACGTTTAGAGTATCAGAAATAGTGAGTTCATCAGACCTAACGGACCTTACGGGGTATGAGCAGAGGAAGTGGGCATTCACGTATTGAATGCTCAAATGACTGTAGGTGTTCGGGCTTTGAAGGTATGTATTCACGCATAGAAACTAACACATTATTTTGGAATGTGCGTTCGTGTATAGGAGTTGTCTGGTCGATCATTCAGTTGTTCGCGTATTGAATACCAAATGTCTACCGTGTTCGGGTATAGAATTTAAACCATTGGGGTTTAAGATGTGGGTTCAGCAATTGAGACGTATTAAAAGAAGTGTAATAATATTAGTACCCATACTCAACGTGTGTAAACCTAAATGTAAGCTCTTCCTCCTACTGTAGGAAGAAGAAGCCCTGTGTAATGGCACCATTCACTCCAGTTCGTGTAAAAGGGGTTAGGAGTGAATGATGGTTGAAAGCTCCGCCGCGCCTTCAACGGTGAGCTTCTGCCTTCCCTTGGTATCCTATCACATTAAGAACATAAAATACCAACGAACACGAGCTCCCCCCCCACTACGCGTCATCATTCAAGGGATAGCGCAATGTATGCAAGCATACTGTTAGGAGAGGTGCGTTCCTCTCATGAGATAGCACGGCGCATGCAAGCATACTTTATAGTGGCGTGTTCCACTGTAAATGGTTTGTGTAGTGTGGTGTGGTGTAGGTATATCGATCTCTTAGAGATCTAAAGGATGAGTGGCTTACTCTACGATACCGCCGAAGCAAGCTATAAACGCAGGCCTAACCTCAATCCTTTGTGTGTGAATGAGTGTAATGATCTTAGAGATCTCAAGGATGAGCGGCTTGCACTACGATACCGCCGAAGCAAGTTATAATCGCAGGCCTGACCTCAATCCTTTGTGTGTGAATGAGTGTAATGATCTTAGAGATCTCAAGGATGAGCGGCTTGCACTACGATACCGCCGAAGCAAGTTATAATCGCAGGCCTGACCTCAATCCATTGTGTGAAGGTATGTTGCATTTTATTATTTTTACTTGTAAGTGATAAAGTAGTCCATGCTAGAAATCACTCTAGCAAAAGATTCACAAGCACTGGGGCGCTAGGCTCTCCTTTAGGCAGGATGCACAAACACCAGAGCGCTATGGTCGTCTCTCGCATAGGTGTCTTCAAACGCTAATGCTGGGTTTTTGTATTTTACTTGTAAGTGATAAAGTACTCACGCTAGAAATCACTCTCTAGCAAAAGATTCACAAGCACTGGGGCGCTAGGCTCTCCTTTAGGCAGGATGCACAAACACCAGAGTGCTATGGTCCTCTTTCGCTTAAGTGCTCTCGAACGCTAAAGTTGCTTATGTATTATTTATAAATATCCATCAGAAGAATGCAACGCTCCAAGCAATATTAGGGTAACATAGAGATCAACAGACCTATCTGGTGTCTCTAGTCAATTCAATTCAATGTTTAGACACATGCGTAGCCCAATAGGTAAGGAACGTGTCCCTTTACACACATACCCTTGTAATTTAGCACTCAGAGTGCTCGGTCTCAAGTGATAAGTCATCACTTATTTGTGTACGCTAGAAATCACTATAGTAAAGATTCACAAGCACTGGGCGCTAGGCTCTCCTTTAGGTAGGATGCACAAACACCAGAGTGCTATGTTCCTCTCTCGCTAAAGTGCTCTCGAACGCTAAAGTTGCTTTATGTATTATTTATAAATAGCCATCAGAAGAATGCAACGCTCCAAGCAATATTAGGGTAACATAGAGATCAACAGACCTATCTGGTGTCTCTAGTCAATTCAATTCAATGTTCAGACACATGCGTAGCCCAATAGGTAAGGAACGTGTCCCTTTACACACATACCCTTGTAATTTAGCACTCAGAGTGCTCGGTCTCAAGTGATAAGTCATCACTTATTTGTGTACGCTAAAAATCACTATAGTAAAAGATTCACAAGCACTGGGCGCTAGGCTCTCCTTTAGGTAGGATGCACAAACACCAGAGTGCTATGTTCCTCTCTCGCTAAAGTGCTCTCGAACGCTAAAGTTGCTTTATGTATTATGCGTGTATTCACTAACCACCATAAGGCGGTTAAGTATTCCAACGAATGTCAGAGTACAAACAGAACAGCAGTATTACCTGCCCTCTGTGATCGGTAGTTATTAAAGTATGCTAGAATCAGCTCAGCAAAGGATTCACAAAGCGCCAAGTGGCGCCATTAATGGCACTAGGGTTCTCCTTCGCATAATCATCTTCCAACGCACTCCAACGTATACCAGCAAATAGATCGAAAGTAAACACAGAGTACAACTCCGTCTGCCAGCTCAAGCAAGGATTTACCGAGTATCCTAAAGGACGCGCGGTTCACCTCGCCTAAGCAGCCACATTACCAGATCAATCATGAATCGCTTTTAGACTTTAGAAGTATCGCCCCTATAACATAAGAAAAGTATCCTTGTACTTAAAGTGGTCCCATTCTCAAATTTTCTTACTTGAGTATAAATCTTATGTGTCGTCCAGCACATAAGTTTAATTAGATAGATTATATTATCTATTTTTATAACGTCGGTTGAGTTATTACTCAATCCACAATCCGGACGTTATTACGTAACCATTTGCGAGCACACACACCGTTCCGACCGATGGGGTCGAAGCGATGCCGCACGCGCTTTCCAACGAAATATTGATATTTGGATAATATTTATAATTGCACCATCTATTTAAACTGGCTTGTAAGTAATAAGAGCTATGCTCTCAAGTTATAATATTCCAAACTTGGTTTACAATAGAGCCATGCTCCCATGTTTCCACCTACCATAGTGGTGTTCTAATAGACAGCACGTACGATCATGTGCATGCCTGCCCGCTCTTGCGTTCATTTTATAGCACCCTGCTTTGAGACTTTGTATTTACATAAGTGTATAACCTCTGGCTATGCCAGTAAATCCCTGTATTTTACCCCTTTTTTCCACTTAGTGGTAGCATTCAATGTATGGCGCAGCGGACCCAACACGCGCAACACTGATTCGGCATTAGGACATTGACCGCTTGGTCGTTCCTTTCTTCCAATTATTCTCCTTTAGTGAAACAGCGATAGACATAGTGCAAGGTGTCACCGACAAGCACGTCTACCGTCTTAGACAACCTCACCTCCATATCATTCAACTAGTTGCACCTTAGGGAAAAAATAGCGATAGACATAGTGCAAAGTGCCACCGACAAGCACGTCTACCGTCTTAGACAACCTCACCTCCATATCATTCAACTATTTTATAATTCCACAGACCTGTTTAAATGAAGACTATGTCCTCTATAAGAACACTTAATGCAAGCACCCATTTCCACAAATATTTCCACCACACGAGCGCTAGGCTGCACGCACCTTAGTGCGCGCATGTCCCGCCTCGCCTCTACTCATTATAGTTTCACAGACCTGTTTAATTGAAGACTATGTCTTCCTCCATAAGAGCACTTAATGCAAGCACCCATTTCCACAAATATTTCCACCACACGAGCGCTAGGCTGCACGCACCTTAGTGCGCGCATGTCCCGCCTCGCCTCTACTCATTATAGGTGTCTACCACTATGGTCCTCGTCAGCGTGTTAGAGTCTACGAACGTTAAGTGCTCGCACTTCCATTACACTCACACACAAGAAGCCATATGGTCGACCACCAGTTAATTGCTCAGCCCTCGCGGACCACCCCTTGCAATGATAAGGGAATTTGTTCTTTCACATAAGTGTTCGAACTGTGGCCCAACGCAGTAGAGAAACTAATGTCAAGTGTTTGATTTTGATTCTAACTCCCGCGACCGTCTGGTCCGCAGGCTCCAACCGACTAGAGACAGTTTTCCTCGATAGACTACATTGACTGGCGGCCGTATGAAAACCTAAATAAAAACCGAATTTCTCATGCACCGACTAGACTGACTGACTTACATTGATAAAAAAAAAATTATATACATAATTTTTTTTTTTTTTTTTTTTTTTTTTTTTTTTCTTTTTTTTTTTTTTTTTTTTTTTTTTTTCTTTTTTTAAGGTCCCTATGTTGTATGTAGGCTATGTTCGTTACAAGCTCCATAAAATAAATAACAGTCTTTATCTTTCTTGGCCCCAAGAGTGCTGTTAGAAAGCTTTTATGCGAATTTCTTGCCATGATGTTTCCGCTATTGAAAACTCCCTAATAACAATTCAATTTTTAAAACCAATTTTTCCTCGAAATAAATGCGTATGTTTTAATCGGAGGTCGCATATCTAACTTTTCGGAGTTATGTGCGTTTTAATTAATTAAATATCACTTGCATCAACGGTGAAGGAAAACATCGTGAGAAAACCTGCATGCCTGAGAGTTCTCCATTAAGGTGTGTGCGGTCTGCCAATCCGCACTTGGCCAGCGTGGTAGACTATGGCCAAAAACCTTCTCACTCTGAGAGAAGACCCATGTTCTGTAGTGAGCCGATGACGGTTTGCTCATGATGATTTACCACGCATTGACTAGTAAACTTGTCAGATTAGAAGTTGACACAAATAAAATATTCTAATTCGAAATTATCAATCTTCCTTTTTTGAAGAAATCCAAACTGTATTTATATCGGAAAACCCAGGGATTTAAAGCATAGATGCGATTTAAATTTGGTTGCACAATATCACAAGAAATATTCAGCAGAAATGTACATATTGTAGTTTCAAGCGTTTCAACAGACAGACAGACAGTCAGACAAAAATTTCAAAAACGTTTGATTCAGTTATGGTGCAGTTCAAATATCGGTTTAAAGAATTTTTATTCTCAAAAAGAACATACTGTTCACTTACATTAAGATTAATTATATATACATTTTAGTAACTACTAACACAGACGCATGCATTACAAATTCAATTTTAAATTTTACTATCATAATATTATTATCTTAACTATTACTTGTATGAGCTTAATAGTATGAGGTAGTTATTTCGAAATAACAGACAGACACTTCAATTTTATTTATTACTATAGATATGTTGTTATATTACTCGTATTTAGGTTCAGTATAAAATCATAAACATTTTGGTTTATAACATATTATCCATGTATCCATGTGTATCCATGTATGTTAATGATTTCAAACAGTTTATGATGAAATGAGTAGTCTATTTTATTATGAGGTGTATAAGGTAACAAGACTTTGCAACAAAGTTGTAGATCTAGATAAAACACATACCTAGGTCTACAACTTTGTTGCAAGTCTTGTAACCTTATAAAAAGACAAGTCATACCATCATTGATCATACCAATATTAGGTATATTGTGTAGGAATGAATAATAGAGAGAAAATTTATAATGTATCTATATCTCTAGGAAATCCATATGTATTTTGTTGTTTACATTTCATACATAATTAGATATTTCAAGCAGTAAATCACTTATTTGCTCATGACTGCGTATTTCGATAAACTATGGAATTCAGAGCCAATCGATTCGAATACCTATCGAAGCAAATTAAACCGAAGTCGTCGGGTCTGAGATGGGATTCGCTTTGAATAACTCTTGAAATTCAAATTGTTCAGTTTATATCAAGCCTCCTGTCTGGCTATAGATTCTCTAATGGCATTTATCTTCTTTTTTTAGGGTTCCGTACCTCAAAAGGAAAAACAGAACCCTTATAGGATCACTTTGTTGTCTGTCTGTCTGTCTGTCTGTCTGTCAAGAAACCTACAGGATACTTCCCGTTGACTTAGAATCATAGAATCATGAAATTTGGCAGGTATAGGTGGGTCTTATAGCTGGTTTTAGGGGAAAAATCTGAAAACCGTGAATTTAGGGTTAGATTACACAAAAAAAAATTGTCGTCATGAACTAATAATTCGTATTTTCAATATTCGAAGTAAGATAACTATATCAAGTGGAGTATCATATGAATGGGCTTTACCTGTGCTTTCTAAAACAGATTTTTATTTATTTTTATGCATCAAAGTTTTTGAGTTATCGTGAAAAATGTCGAAAAAATACGACTGTAGTACGGAACCCTCAGTGTGCGAGCCTGACTCGCACTTGGCCGGTTTTTTAATTTATAGACTAGCGCTTGGCTGCAATCAGACCTGGCGACAAGTGATGATGCAGCCTAAGATGGAGCGCGCTTGCCTAGAAGATGCCTATTCACTCTTGACTTGAAGGTACTTAGTACCTAGATATTATAATTGGAAAGGAAAACTGATGCTGGAAGGGTGTTCCAAATCTTAGCGGTTCGAATCAGAAATGAGGAGGCAAATCGCTTCGTACGTATCCGTGGAATTTTATCTTATATCTTTTATCTCTATAATATTATCTTCTTTTTAATATACGAGTACTGCACTTGGCATCACTTGGCAAGTAATGCCAAGTGCAGACTTAAATCAAATCAAATCATTTATTTTCATGCAGGTACAATGATGGTGTTACAATGGTTTATTAACATCTGCAATTCACACACCTTTGAGAACATTATGGAGAACTCTCAGGCATGCAGGTTTCCTCACGATGTTTTCCTTCAACGTTTAAGTAAGTGATATTTAATTAATTTAAACGCACGTAACTCCGAAAAGTTAGAGATGCGTGCATGGTGCGTGCCTGGGATCGAACCCCCGACATCCGATTAGAAGGTGGACGTCCTAACCACTAGGCTATCACAGCTTATCCCTCTTCAATAATATACGTCATTGTATTGATCAGCGTTCTACAGACGTTTTTCTCCTCAGTAAATTTCACTCGTAAATTTACGAGGGAAACGAAACGGAAAGGCACGCTTAATTACCGGTAAATAATGCCTCAATAAATACTCTAATAGGTACGTAGAAAATAATATTGTATTTTTGTTGAAAAAAAAATGTGTTCGAATAATTAATAGGTAACTGAGCCGTGAGTTTTCATCAGTAACCAGTCGTGGAGAAAAGAATTAGTAAGTATAATAGAATTAATTCGTAGATTATTATACATTAAAATTGATTTCTACCATCTATGTTATTAATTAGCCTGAATTAGGTATGGTATTCCTCCCACCAGACCAGACCAAAAATTTAAAAATTATAAAATTCCAAACCCCTGCCAGTATATGAAATAAGACCACAGCGCTTACCACTGCGCCAGGGAGGTCGTTTGCTGCAGTCGAAGTGTAGACCCATGCTGGACCTACGCAGCTAAAATGCGCCACGTAGGTATACACAGCGTGTGCAGGAGTGGGACGGCGCCTTAAGTTGGTTTTGGGCCGCGTTACGCCGATAAAAATCTACCATTTAACCTAACCTAAACCTAAAATCGGGCATAAACTAATGAAAACCCGCATTTTGATACTTAGTCTTTTTCATTCATCAACCTACTATTGCTTCATCATTACAATTTATTATCTTTGCCTTTGTCTTCAAAGTACCTAGAGCTTAAATAAACGGACGAATATTTAATATAGTTCAATAACAAGTGTTAACATCATCCTACGCTATTTGTCTTTCGCAGCCATTTTCCTCAGTTAATATGTCAGCAGAATCAAATTACGAAAGTCGTAAGACGTCGAGTATGTACATAATATGGAGAGACGGATGGGAGGCGCAGTTATGCCAAGTATGCGTGGAATCGCTTTACTGGCTGTATGTGAACATATACTAGCAAGAATACTTACGTAATTCCCTGGCTTACATTGTGCAGTGTAAACCCTATTATTTTTCTTTGTTATGTAAATACTATATTCTATGCAACATGGTAACGAGTGAACTAGTGTGAGGAAACTCTTCGTTTGATCCTGAAATCGACATCTGTGAAATATGACCTGCCAAGTGCCGGAGTAGGTGAAGCCTCGACGTTCTGTGAAGTTTCATAACTGTTGTGAGTTGTGACTGTGCTGCTATTTTTGGAAGCACGCTCGTAGGTGTCAAAAAGTTTATAAACCCCACGCTAATATCTATAATACGCGACAGGTCGGAATGGCAATCGGGGTAAGGACGCCCCGCACGCCCGCACAGCCCCCGCGCTAACCCTGTGTTGGCGTGCGCGGGTGACTTGGGGGGTGCAGGGCGTCCCTCCGCCTCATACCTCGATTGCCATCTCAAACTGTCGCGGACTACGCTTTATACACCACTGCCCAAAAAAGAAGTGTACAAACTTAATGTTTTCACTTTTCAGGGTTCACGTATGCGTATTAGAGTAGGTACCTACTATATGTAGACTATATCGCTACGCGTAGGTATGTGTCACGTCACACACACAATCGTACCAATTTATCTTGTAAGCTTTGCTTATCTGGAGCTTAATAATATCTTTGATTCTGTCTTAGTTTCTGTACTATATAGAGATTTCTATTAAATACGACCATAAAATATGTCAAGTCTATAGATTTGTGGACTAGAAGTTCGTTAAAGTAGGTAACATACGCGATCGCAATAAATTTTATGCAGTTTCACTTAACAGCGAAAAGAACTTAGTCGTAGCTATAAAACTGTTGAACGACCAGATATGTGTTACGTTTGTTTAACTGTTTGCGATTGAGAAAAGCTACTTTATCGCTTCTCTTGCAAATAAATAAGATTTGTTTAAAACATAAAATTAAACCAATGATATTATACCATGGATATGTTACGTTCATATTACATAGCGTACCTATAAAGTACATTATCGCAGGTGAGTAAGAATGTAATGTGACACAAATGCAGTGTAGTTTTAAGTTTTCTCTTTAGCCACGCATGTAACTTCTTTTTTATATATACGCATAAAACTTAAAACTATGGGCCTAGTAAGAAAGCTCAGATACACTAAGACAATGTAATCTATGCTTGCAGTAGGTATTTTACGCGATCAAATCCATTCGATGAGGAATTATGAAAACTGCCTCAGCATAAATGGTTCGTATCACCAATGGATGCCCGGGCTCCAAGGTATGGTAAGTGATGGTGACCCAGTACCGGATAGCGCACTCTTCGTACAAGTGGTGCAAAACCATGGGGCTTGGAAATTCCGTCAAGAGTCCTATTTCCAGCTGTAGACGTCCTTTGGTTGAAACTATGATGGCAACTATAATATCGATACAAATTAAAACTCACTAGGTAAGTACGTGAAATTGTATTCAGAAACAACAAATGATTTTAATGTCAAAAACAATGATTGAGAAGTTATATTATTGTTTGATTTTTCTCAAAAGTATAAAAAAAATTATGTACGACTTACCTACCGTTTTTACGCAACCTTCATACAAATTGGCATTTCAACGCATAATAAATTGCGAAACAAAATGATAACTTCATGAGTAATTCATGAGCAACACTACCGAAAATTGTTCCAACAATAAAAGTTAATCACTTCGATGAAACGGCGTGTTTTAAAAGCACCAAAATAGCCACATTCGTTGCGTCGAAAATGTTGAAAGTAATTTGGAAAACCACAAAGGGCAGAACTCAAATGAAAATGAGTGACAATGCGAAATGTTAATTATGTGAAGTCATGAATCATCATTATGAACTGAGAGTTAAAAATGAGTTTTTCATAATTTAACTCTTTATTTAATTATGAAAAACTCACAGACAGACAGACAACAAAGTGATAAGGGTTCCGTTTTCCTTTTAAGGTACGGAACCCTAAAAAGGTCATTTTCACAAAATTTAGTATATGTAGCGCCAGCAAAAAATTCTAAAATCGTGCTAAAACTTTTGCATACTAAGTATAAATAGTTAAAATGTTTTTAACTATTTACTTAATATGAAAAAGTTAGCTTAGGAAAGTGAAATTGATCCCATAGAGGTACATGTTTCGTTTTTTTCGAGTAGATACCGACAGATCAACAGACAGACAAAAATAAGTAAGATCGCCAATACCTACCCAGTAAACATAAATATGTACTTACTACTCGTGCGCAATAAGTTGAGACGGGGGGCGGTGACGCCACAGACGCATGGTTGTACTGTAGACAAAAATCGGAGCGCGTCGTCGTTGCGTGACGTAAGCAAGTACGAGACTAAGATGTTAAAAAAATGGCGTTGTCTACAGTACAACACGGGAGCTTGAGGGGAAGTTACAGGGCAAGCGGGCGGAGGGTTGCATTCCAGGCGAGTCTCAACTTATCGCGCACGGGTAGTAGATACAATTGAATTTTCTTTGCTAAAAGGTATAGTTAGACGTAATAGTCTTATTAGTGCACGTTTATACTCTATAGGTACCTGTCTCATGTAGCAATTTCGTCATATTAGTTTCCCTAACAATCTCAACTATGCAATAAATGTTCCGTGCACTTCCGGCTTCCCCGATCTCTCTATCGTTCGTTGCCTTGCGAGCACGGTTATTATTCATGGAACACCACATAGTTCTAAGTAGAAAGTACCTGTACTGAGGTTCTAAAGTAAATTACTCTACAAACTACCATCATTGAGCTCATCCCAAATATCCGCTAACTTTAAGCATTCTGAATAGAATCTCAACTAAGTGTGTATAAATATTTTATGTTACAAGATGATGTTATATTCACAACGTAAGTACATATTAAAAATATATACCGTCCAAGAGGTTATTAACGGGCATGGTACCCAATAACTACACTGGCGCTATTGCCTCGATACGGACGTCTATCGGTTGATGATGATGATGATGGTGATGATAAAGATTGCCTCGCTGGATGGTTCGACTGATCGTTGATCGTTAATCTAAATCTATATATTATAGTCATCCAAATTCAGCATTTGAGCTTTGTAAATATAAATTTTTATTGGTAAGTTTTTATGTAAATATTTTGATTTGTTATATTATTTTTAACAGATTGCAACAAAAGTTACAGAATATATAAAAAAAATTGCCGGTCAAGAGGACTACCTACTGACAGAACTGACAACTTAAAACTATGAAATAACAGTGGTTTCTTTAGATTTTCAAATTAATTGTGAGTAGTATCAAAAATTCAAATTTCAAAATTTTAAATTAAAACCATTAATATTAATTTAGCTTTTAGATCAACCGGCACTCCGAGCACAATAATTAACATTTATTTAGCATGTTGGTGACGCAACCTTGAAAATTTTACCCATCCCAAAATTGCCCAACAAGCCGTGTTCATTGTCATTGCCATTCATTTCTAAAAATCAACGTGACTATATACATCGTTTCATTCAGTAACTACAAAGGTCAATAATATGACCTATGTATAATGCAATGCAATTAGTACATAACAAATCAATAAATGCAAGTACCTTCTACTCGTAATTTATATGAAATATAATAATACTAGCTTCTGCTCGCGGCTTCGCCCGCGTGGCTTACAGGAAACAAATGACATATTTTTTGGCAAAAACATAGGACTGTATAATAAATAACCTTTCAACCCTCATTTTACCCCTTTAGACCCGTAAGATTTTCGTAAAAATTCTTAGCTGACACCTACCTCTAGATAGAACCTACCTTCCAAACTTCAAGTTAACAATAATTCCCTATTTTAAAACTAATAACCTAAATCTCGATTTTCACGTCTGTAACTTCAAAAACCTAGGACTTTCATATAACCTTCCAACCCCCATTTCATCCCTTTAGGGGGGGATTTTCTCGTAGTTGTTTCTTAGCTGACACCTCACCTCAACAAAAAACCTACTTTCCAAATTTCAAGTAAATAATATCAATAATTAAAACTTTACCATACAAACTTTCATCCCCCATTTTACCACCCTTATGGGTGAATTATCCTAAAATCCTGAAACACGTATTTCTTTATTTGTGACCGAAAACCCAAATACCAATTTTCGTGCAAATAACTTGAAAAATGACGGACTTTCATACAAACTTCCATCCCCCATTTAACCCACTTAGGGGTGGAGTTTCGAAAAATCCTTTCTTTGTGGATACTTACTCTCTACAAAGAATGGACCCTCCAAATTTTATGTCTCTAGGACCAGCGGTTTAGGCTGTGCGTTGATATATATGTCAGTCAGTCAGTCAGGACTTTGAATTTTATATATATAGACAAAATACTAGTTTTATATATATAGATAAAATTTTTGGTCGATGGATTTTTATTGAAATCTAGAAAAACTTGAACCGCAGTTGAACTTTCGGTCCAGTGAATTGTTCAGAACTAATGTTTGCCCGTTCCATCGATGTTTGAATAGGTCTAAATAGAACTACTCGGTCTCCGTGCTTAAGCACGAATATTATCAGCTTTTCGGATTGGAAAAAGTATATACCCAGTACCAGATTTTGTCCACTACTTTGTCCATGTCAACTTCAACATCCCATTGCAAAATCTTTTTACTTAAATTAATAATAATTTGCATAGTGGTATAATCTAGGGTATGATAACGGGGTAAAATTGATCATGGATTTTTATAAAAGGAATAGTTACTGCTATGAAAGGCTGCGTTTGTTTGTTTTCATTCAAAAAATATTACATTTTTATCATTTACATTCAGATTAATTTCATATCGACATGAATCGATAGTGATCGACAGATCACTCACGGTAGTTTAAACGCTAAAAAAGATTCGATAGTGATTCAAAGTTTTTTTAAATACACGCAAGTAGACGCAACAGCGTAAAAGGCAGACAGATTCAAATATTTTCAATAAAAAAAGTTTTTTCTCTCTGTAACCTGTAACCTGTAAAAGCTTTTTCAAGCAAACGAGCAGTAAGACTACAAACGACAGCGAGGCAGTCTTACCCCTTGCAATTTAGTAATCGTGTTAGGTAATGGTTGCATATATAAATTGTTCTTTTGTTTGCTATTGTGCCATCTCAACGCTATTGTTTGTTGGCCCTCTTGCCTCATTACGTCACTTTGCTGTAGTAAACACCTCTATGTCTACGTCTAAAGCTCTTTTCTCTTTACTCTGTTATAAAACATCACTGCTTCCCTGATGTAGCAGTGTACCTACTATGCCTTGTGATTAAAACCTCAGTATCCTATTCGGGGGATGCTTTTTAAGCATTTAAATTTCATTAACGGTGAAGGAAAACATCGCGAGGAAACCTGCGCGCTAATGTTTTAAAAGGTGTGTAGGTACAACCAACTTAGCTCATGTGTTGGAGATGGCCTAAATCCTCTTCATTCTGATACTTACCTAGTATATTTTATGAATTCACGCTAATATTTAATTGTAATTTGAATGCGCTGTGATGATTGATCACGGGAAAATAAAGGATTCTAACGATTTTCATAAAACAAAAACAAATAAGCCAGAAAAATGTTTCTGACCTCCTTCCTGGTACATTGGTGAGTGCTGTGGTCTTACACGTGGGAGGTTCAAGGTTCGGTACCCAACAGGTGCAATTTAGGATTTTATAATTTCGAAATTGTCACTGGTCTGGTTTGGTGGAAAGCTTCGGTCATGGCTAGTCACCACTCACCAGCCTTGCTAAGTGATTTAGCGTTCCAATACGATGCCGCGTAGAAAACAATAACTCATAACCCTAGAGTTTAATAAAACTGTGGTATCCCATCCATTTATAGCGCGATTCCATCTTAGAATGTATCGTTTCTTACCACCAGCGGCAGCGAGGTGATTCGCTTACTCAATGTCTAATACTGAATGATGGCCACCGAACACATTTACATTGACTGGTTCTATATTGCTGCTTCACTAAAATATTTTTTCGTAGAAACCATCAATGGATTGAAAATAAATGTCAAATGAGCTCGGAAGCTATCATTCAGTACCTATTAAACATTGAGTTAGCAAATCTAAATCATCAATCTAAAAGGCTAGCTTGTGATCGAATAAAAAAAACTTATGTCTTATTTAATTTAGCTCTATGGCTCTAATGTACTAAACTGTCATTTAACAATAATAAAACAAGTGTTAAAATCATGTTAAAATAATCCCACGTCATTTTGTCGGTCGTAAATTCTCTCAGTTAATATTTCAGTAGAATCAAATTACGCAAGTCATAAGATGCCGGGAACATATTGAGGGACGGGTGGGAGGCTCAGTTATGCGAAATGCGAGAGGGAACATCTTATGGGCCGTATGTGAACGTTTTCGGGGGTTATTCTCCACGTAATGGTCTGCCTAACGTCAGTTTAACTTTGTGAATGGCTAGGAAAATTTCGAACATAGCTATAAAGCTAAAAAGGTCAGAAAAAGAGCTAAAGTGTATCACTACCCATGTTATAAATGCAAAAATATGTTTTTTTGTTGGTTTATTGGTTTTGTCCTTCATTCACGTCGCAATTGAGCAACGGATCGAGTATCGGTGTGATTTTTTGCATGGGTACTATAGATAAAAACCTAGAGAGCACTAGAGAGCAACATAGGCTACTATTATCCCGGGAAATCAAAGAGTTCTCACGGGATTTAAAAAAAACTAAATCCATGCGGACGATGTCGCAGGCATCAGCTAATAAATCAATAAATACAGTCACCTTTTAGCCTGTAGGTATAATTATTGTAGTTGTTAGGCAATAGTGTTCACTTGAAGGAGATTGCTTAGGATTTCGTTTTTATGGATATCTAGAATTTAAATACAGCGAAACCAATAATAAATCTATGGACCGAAATTAATAAATAATAATCAATCATACCTAATCACTTGATAGGCTACTTAGCAACATTGTTATTTGTCAAATCTCATATATTTTTGTCCGCTAACGACGTCGTCGCTAGGTAACTTATCGACAGATTACAGATTGATCAATTATTTAAATTAATTTCGGCTTTTAGACGTTTATAATTGATTTCTATCCTATCAATATTTAATTTCTATCCTGCCTATCAAGCAAACATCTGTATTCAGATGTGTGCTTGATAGGCTTTGACCTTGATTAATAAATAATCGCACATATATTTACTTTCTGCTTATTTTTAATTAAAAAGAAACACTTTGTACATAATATAAGTAATCGTATATTTAATTAATTTTTGTACAAAAAATGATTTCTTTGACCAATTAACCTTTTAAGAATATTTTATTACTTTCCTTTATTACACAATTCATATTATTATCATGCTTACAGTATAACATAATAACGTTAGCGTACAAAAATATTGGCACAGCGTCGTTTATGATATAATATTTTCTTTTAATAAGATGCTTATACGTAGCGCGCTAAAAACATACGTAGTTGGTTCTCTTATTAAGTAATATTAACCAACCAAACTCAATGAAATTTTGCAGACACGTTTTAGAAATATCTGTGGCTGCGATTTACCCTGCAAATATAAGTAGTTTTAAAGTTATACGGCTTCAAATTTTTGTGTGTAAAATCTTCGAGCCCTTGTAACTTTGAAACTACACATTTTTTACAAAAACTTTCGTTGAGTTAAATTGGAAAAACCACTACGTTTGTATCGAGAGCACTCGGCAGCGTGCCAAGGAGGCTTCTTTTAATCCTCGGCTAACCAAATGTCAGAAGTGCAGTCACCTCCCGGATATCTAAAACAAGAAGTCAATTTGAAAAACATTGGTGATGCGATGACTGATAGTTTATATCTTTAAAGATATCTTTCAATTTCTAGATTCTTTATCGATAAAATTTAACGCAAACTAAACGCACTTAGCTACGACCGTACCTGATATTATTATCTCTTGTAACGTGACATTTTTGAGAAGACACATCAACGTACATTGATAATAATATGTCAGTCAGTCAGTTTTAACTTTTGGCATACAGATTATGCAACCTCTGATTGTGTTCGAAAATGAAATTGAAACTAAGCCCAATGCGTTTTGAGACCTCTTTGAAAATCTTTACTTACACAAGTTTCACGTGACTTTAGGACAAGATTCAGGAATGTTCATGGGCGGTGGTAATCACTTAATATCAGGTGATCCGCCTGATCGATTGCTCGCTATTTTTATTTAAAAAAAAATATGGCACAAACCAAAACTTTGAATGAATATAAAACCAAATGGGTTTAATAAAAACTGCTATAGCCCTTCCAGGTTAGCCCACATCCATGTTAGACTGCATCATCACTAATTACCACTAGGTGAGATTACAGTCATGGTCTAACTTGTATCCGAATAATAATAAAAAAAGGTTCGTACATTGTTAAATACTTTAAAATTAAAAATTAAACATTTAAATTCAATGCTAATGAGGTTACCTCATTTCATGCGGCAAGACCGCTCCGTTCGGTTCTTTACCAAAGTCGACAAGGAAGTCTGGATCCAATTTTATGCCCCCGTTCACCGTGTCGACGTCCAACTTCACTATCCAGCCTCCCTGAATTATAATAAAATGCAAATCAATATAAATCTCCATCAGAGCAAGAAAACGATGTTCTGAATGCATCTAAATTCTAAGTATAATCTGCTTTTGTTATAAAAATCACGTCAAACAAAATCTATAAAAGGGTCTTTTCTTTCATAAAAAAGGTGTGATGAAAATTCTGTTTAGTGCAAAGATAAATGATATTATGAATACCCTAGTCATCATCTTTACTACTTAGTACTTAGGTTATAGTACGCGGCAGGTCGGGATAACAATCGGGATCGGGACGCCCCGCACACCTGCACAGCCCCGGCGCTAACCCGGTGCGGAATAGCGCGGGTGACATGCGGGTATGCGTGGCGTCCCCCGCCTCATACCCCGATTACCATCTCGACCTGTCACGTACTATATATAATACCTAGGTAAATTCTGTCTGAAAGTGTAAATCACTACTTTCACTACCCATAATCCATACTTCCATACTAATATTATAAATGCGAAAGTGTGTCTGTCTGTCTGTCTGTCTGCTAGCCTTTCACAGCCCATCCGTTCAACCGATTTTGATGAAATTGGGTACAACGATAGCTTGCATCCCGGGGAAGGACACAGGCTACTTTTTATCCCGGAAAATCAAAGAGTTCCCAAGGGATTTTTAAAACCTAAATCCACGCGGACGAAGTCGCGGGCATCATCTAGTAAATTATAAATGACTAACGAGAGTGTTTTTGTTTGTTGATATATTGGTTTATACTTAAATCATGCTGCAACGGAGCAACGGATCACTTCGATCTTTAACTAAATCCATGCAAAAATCATTTATTGCATGGATTTAGCTAAAGAGAGTGACCTAGACTAGTAGGCATACCATAAAGAGCAAGTAAGCTAGTATAGTAAGGTGTGTGCCTACCTAACACAAAAAGGTGCATTATCAAGGATATAACAGGTCGAAGAGTTACAGGAAGGTGAAAGTTTACCTCTTGCCCCATTTGAGGGTAAAATTGTTTGTCCCAAGGCGAGTAGAGAGACGAGGACACGTATAGACGTTTTCCATCTAAAGATAGTTGCAGCATCTGGGGACCTCCGAGCAGGCGTTTTCCTTTCACTGTTACTGGTTTTGGCGGCTCCTTTATTAAGAAAGGTAAATAAATATTTAGCGAATCAGCAGGGTGATTCGCTAACTCAGTGTTCAACACTAAATGATAGCCACCGAGCTCATTTGACATTTATTTTTGATGCATTGAATGTTTTCTACACCAAACCATTTTGATACCACTCAGTGAAGCAGCAATGTAGGATCAACCAATGTAAAAAATCAAAGCCCGCACTGTAGGCAGTCAAGGGTCACTAGAAGAAATTTCTTCAAAGATACAGTAGGTATAGTGTGTAACAAAACAAGTAGTCCAATGTGAAGTTGCAACCTGGCGGTTTGCGCATGTCTTAGACTAAGTACGATACTAAATTAAATACGATTGCGGTGTGGCCCGTACTTATGTATGCGAGCTTTATCTAAGTGTCACCAATTCTATTGCTTCTATTTATTTCTCTTCTCTCTTCTATGGTAAGTAGGCACATCAAAAATTAAAGAAAAACATTTTATTTTTTACGTGATACTTGCCGTGAATTCTTTATCCTCGATTAATTTAAGCCCATAGTTTGCAATTTCGCCGCCTAATTGAATACGACCTGTGAGTTTTGGTCTCTTGGGATCCGACACGTCGTATTGTCTCACATCGCCATGAAGCCAGCAAGAGAAATACAAGTACTTGTCATCCAAAGATAATAGAATATCTGACATTAAACCTGGAAAAGGATGGATAGATTTAGTATCTTACACAGGAAAAGTACCGGAAAGACACATATATAGCGTATCGTAAATCATACGAACAAATTCACAAAACTAAGTAAGAGTTAATGGGTATTCACAAAATTTATTTACCATTGACTTCAGTTTCTTCGCCATTTTTCAAAACTTTTTTGGCTGGTATATCAATAACTTTCTCAGTTGTCCATTTTCCGTCATCGGATTTAAAGAATCTGGTAAAATATAAAAGTAAGTATTAGCGTGAAATGATAATAGCAACACAGTATCATTGCTTACCAAAACATTGATGCATGCATATACACACAGTAATAAAACAAAATATTGTCTAAATATATAAAACGAAAAGATGACTGACTGACTGATTTATTAACGCAGCTCAAACTACTGGGCGGATTGGGCTGAAATTTAGCATACAGTAAACATCCACTAAGAAAGGGTTTTTAAAGATTTAATCCTTAATAATAGGGTTACAAAATTGTGTAGTCCACGCAGACAAAGTCGCGGGCATAAGCTAGTGTAATTTATAATAAGTATATCTTTGTTTATCTATAGGTAGCAATAGTTTTTTACGCACGTAAACAATTTTTGTCTGTTAAATAAATCAGTTTGAAGCTCTTACCTGTACACATTGGCCTCGACGGCGCACCCAACAAATCCTTCTGCGGATTTAGGATCATGAAGGAATCTGATTTCGAGCGGCGCACACCCTTCTCTCCCTAAATCTATAACTTGTTGTAGCTCTCGGGTAGACCATTTGTAAACATTTAGGGATGTCCCATACCTTTCAGGGTTAGCGATATCGCTTGGGTGAAACCCTCTGTGGAATAATAATTACAAAAGTCAGGCTTAAACTACCTAGATCCCACAAATACTGAAAACCCGTCCGCTTTTGTAGTCACTTAAACATTCATGCATGAGAATTTTTTGGATAATACGTTATATTAGTTCTTATAATAACCAAAGTAACCAACGTAACTCAACGGGTTGCGAAGCTGAAGTGGCAATGGGCAGGGTAAGTACCTACATTGTTTGAAAAATAAACGTTGCCCAAGGAGCTAGAATGTGGACCTCGCATTGGCAGATTCTTCATTAGGTGGACAGATTACCTCAAATTAGTCACAGGGAGGATGGGATTCAGGCAGCACCGGACCTTGACATATGGAAGTCCCTACAAGAGATCTATATCCAGCAGTAGAGGTCTATCGGTTAGCAACGAATTAATGAAGTTGATGATGATGATTTATTTTAACATCCAGCAAACCTCAAAAAATATATAACAATTCTATTACTTACGTTTTAAAGAACTTCGGAGTACCCCACTCGGAGGAAATCATCACATCGTGATAAGGTTGGTACCAAAAATCGTAACCGAATTTAGCGAGTCGCTCTCCCCTAGTCCATGTCCCTAAAAGTGTATTTACAGTTAGAGGTAGTGTTGGGAATGACACGATTTCAAAATGAAGTTTGTACAGCGGACTCTTTTTTGACGCGTGAGGTGGTTGTGAGTGAGAGAAGCGTCTTGAGTTGTTAATGTATTTTAGCCACCAATAATGTTTACCATCTTTGTCGTAATTATATCCGTCGAACGTAGTCATACTCTGCCGTGGCTTGCTGGCTCGTTTGTTGAGTGAACATTGAAATCACATTTGAAAACATGGAACGGCCCTTACAACTTGTTTTAATAAGATATTTTTAACGGGCTTCTATAGGTGACCTACAGAAATGCCAACCCTAACGTTACAAACTGTATTAAAATCAAACTGGTACAAAATTTAAAACTAAGTACCTATAACAATTTGAGAGGATCACTAAAAAATCATACACTTTCATTGCCGAAATGCTCTGACAACTTTATGTGATGTACGCAACCAATTACTGGTTCTTGTGAGTCCTACTCAACACTAGTTGGAGCTATAAAATCAATCAAATTATCTCCCCTACATCAAAGCACTCGATAGGCTTCAGCCGTTTACCTGTCACTTTCAATGTTTTCGCATCGATGAGCACGAAATCCCCTTTTCCGTTTTCATTCTTATCACCCATCGTCGAAATCATAATTTCACCAGTCGCCAGGCAGTGGGCCGTGTGCGGGAAAGTGCAGTTGAATGACCTCATCTCGGAACCGTCGATTACCTGGTAATGAGATTTTCAGACTATGAACATTATTTCGATAGGGGTTCCCCAAGGCATTTGCAGCGATTGAGTATACGTGTTTTTTCACTCATCGTTGTATAGAAACAGGCGTTATTTTGCGGAAGTCCGTGATATATATAGGTACGCGATAGGATGAGATGGTAATCGGGTTACCGCACACCCGCATAGCCCCCGCGTTAATCCGGTGCAGAATGGCGTGGTTGATGGGCGGGTGTGCGGGGCATCCCCCTCGCCTCATACCCCGATTGCCATCTTGACCTGTCGCGAACTTTTTTTTCATAGCCATGAGAAATCTTTCATTTTCCGGGATCTAATGTAGCCTATGTCCGTTTGCAGGATGCAAACAAATTGTACTGTAACAAATTTTATCAAAATTGGTTAAACTGATGAGCCGTGAGCAGCCAGACTGATAACATTTCTGAACTCTCGGAACTCTTTAATTTTGAGGGATAAAAGTAGCCATTTCCATCTCTGGAATGAACGTTATCGCTTAGTTGGTAAAAAGGTATACCAAATTTTGTCAAAATAAGTTAAAAAAAATGGGTGGTAAAAAGGTAACACACAGACACACTTTCACATAAATATTATATGAGTATGGATTTTAGAGAATCTAGAACAACCAAAAAGTGTTTAAATAGTTAGTAAAGAGTTAAAAATTATTCGGCGCGAGTCGGAATGTTCAAAGTTAGAGGACAGATTGGGGATGAGCTCAACGGAGATAGTTAGCGAGTAATTTCACTTTAGAACTATGTGGTGCTCCGAGGAATAATAATTATGCCTGAGTTGGGCAATGTTGAAGTTTTCGGGGATATGCATGTAATAGTGGTTAAAATGTAGCATTAAATAAATTCTTTCGTATATATCTAGTCATTTACTACATTTATTAGTACGCTAGCTTTTCCGGTAGATAGAAGTATTTTATACATTCTACACTGCTATGAGAGAGCTATGCTTGGAGTTTCTCTACATGATCAAATCAGAAAGGAGGAGATCCGTAGGAGAACCAGGGCAATTGACACAGCTAAATAGAGAAACGATATGCTTCTACATGATACGACATAAAGAACATATTAATCGTCACTAACAACTGATAGACGTCCACATCTGCTGAACATAGGTCTCTTGTAGGGACTTCCATAGGCCACGGTCTTGCACCACCTAAATCCAGCGGCTCCCTGAGACTCGTTCACCTAGTAGGGTGTCTTTCAACGCCGCGCTTTCCAGTGCGTGGTTGCCATTCCAGCACCTTGGGACCCCAACAACTACCGATATTTTTAACTTTGTCACTTTAGCTTCGCAACCCGCTGAGCTGTGTCAGTTACTCTGGTGCTACTGCGAAACCCCTCATTATGATTTGATAACGTAGAGAAACTCTAAGCATATAACTCTCACAGTCTCCAACATATTAATATCTTAGATACAAGATTCAAAGGCTTACCTTATGCAGCTCTGGTTTGCGAGGGTTGGTGCCAACATCAACTGCGAATACTTTACAGGAATGAAGGCTGGGTAAGATGAGCAAGTTTCTCTTAAGTTCAGGGTTATCATAGCAGCTAGAGCAAACATTCCAACCGCTGTGATGAAGCTCGTCACCCACGCTGCCAGTATAGGTACGATGGATAACCTTATGGAATAAAAGATAGACAGAAAACTTTATTGCACACAAAACACGAACAAAAACACCAATCTGTACATAAAAGGAAACGCTGACTGACTGATCAATCAATGCATAGATCAAACTACTGGACGGATCGGGCTAAAATTTGGCATGCAGATAACTATTATGACATGACATACACATCTGCTAAAAAAGGATTTTTGAAAATTCAACCCCTAAGTGGGTAAAATAGCAGTTTGAAATTTGTGTAGTCCACGCGGACGAAGTCGAGATTGCAATCAGGGTATGAGGCGGGAGGACGCCCCGCACACCCACGCATCACCCGCGCTCGCCCGCACCGGCTTTACCCCGATTACCATCTCGACGTGTCGCGTACTATACCTACTCTATGTAATACTGCTGACACAGAGTAGATATCTACTCGTGTGCTGCAGATGTCAGCATGCAGAACGAGCAGCAAGACCTGCTGGCCCATTTTCATGATTTCATTGACGAGTTTGGTATGGCGTTGACGCTGATTAAATTATTATTATCATTTGGTTTTAATTACCGAGCAATGATTATGCATTATATTTCTATAGATTTAATTTAGGTGAATATTTGAAATTCACATAGCAGATTAAAACATTTATTATAGGTACATGTTGCAAATATCGATTTTAATTTTAACAGAAACTCACGACCGCATTTTGTACAGCTGTTTCAAACCAAACCAAGCTGTTATCGGGCCGTCCTGTAATATGCACAGAACAAACAGAATATCTGAATTGCAATAATCTCTCGAATATTATCATATCTGTTCGGATTGAATTACATTCAGAACATTTCAAGAATACCCACTTATAATAGCTCGCAAAGACGGCGCTCTTGGGACCTCTCGCTATGAGAAAATTATCATGATTGCTATAGGGAAGTCGTTAAATAGAGTATTAATTAAATGCTGTTCTCTTCATCCTGACCATCGCTGACCTATTACTGAGCGTCTCCTCTCAGAATGATTAGGGTTTCGGCCGTAGTGCACCACTCTAGCCAAATGCCAAATGGCAGACCTCACACACCTTTAACTAGAGTAATTAAATGCTGTTATCTTCATCATCATCTAAACCCATCGCCGACCCACTACATAGGTCTGTAGTATTAGAATGAGAAGGGTTTCGTCCATAGTGCACTACGCTGGACAAGTGTGTGTTGGCAGACCTCACACACCTTTGAGAATACTTATTATGGAGAATTTTCAGGCATGCAGGTGAGGAATCACGGTTAAGCTCAGTAATGTGTAGCTTAAAGACGTTTTCCAAAGCAGTGGTAAAGAGCTTCGAATAAGTCTCCCTTTGAATTGGATTGGCCTCGTAGTCTGGTCCTGTATACTGACTGACATGGTAGTGATTTTGTAAAAGCACTTCAGCATTTGGATATACCGGCAGGCATTTTGGCATCTCTGTAGCGAATTTCAAAGTCATGCTTAGTATATTATGTCAGATGATGACTAAGGTTTCGCCCACGTTGATTTAGATTTAAAAAAAACGCAAGGGAACTCTTTGATTTTCCAAGACAAAAAGTGTCTTAGGTCTGTCCCCGGGATGGAAGCTATCTTTGTAACAAATGCCAATATGAGTTCCACGGATGAGCCGTCAAAAGCTGCAGACAGGAAGACACTTTCGCATTTATAATATTAGAATGGATTTATAAAGTAATTTACGCATATACCTGGCTATACGTAGGTGAATTAGGGTCTACATCGACAGTAGCGAGATAGTCCTGCTTCGTCTGGTCTGGTTGTACACAAACAACGTAAAGTAATTCCTCCCTCGGGCCGTTACGGAATGCGTCAAGTGGGGACGCGTAGCCTGGCCCGCCTTTACCTGTACACAATGAATTATTAACGTTAGGAAAACGTATGCTCAGGAAATTTGTTTAGAGCGAAACTCGGATTAATTAATGGTTTACGTCGTTTGCTTGGAATTAAAGGCCATAAATATTTGATAGAGGTAAGCGGAGGCACGCTCAATAAGTTTAGAAGAACTTGACTGTATTAAATATTAAGGGTTACTTAATCTAAACAAAGTTAGACCGGAAGCCGTAACGAAATATCTGGATCCGGTAAGCGCTTCTCTCATCGAGAGTATTCCGTTTGCCATGGAGACCATTTGGAGGGGGATGAGACGGGTACACTATCATACTTGCCAACAAGTCTGAGTGCAGCCAAGAGCATCGTCGTAGGTACACACCTTTAATGCTTATAAAAAAATATTTGCAAAAACTTTACTTCTAAGAAAAAGAAAATTTATCGTTAGTAGCGTTTCCTATTTATAATGATGTAACGATTTCCATTTTCACCCTTATCTCTACAACTCTATCAAGCAAAGAAAAACTGTCTCATTTAATTTTTTTCTCCCCTTCTGAGACCCGCAATTGACTGGGAAAATGAGTTTCTCTGCGGAAAAGTGGAACTGTCAGATTCAATTAATAATCAATAGATATCGCAACATCGTTATGCTTTACCAGTGGGGACAAAAAGATCGTTATTTTTTGTACCAATAAGATTAAGGAAGAAAATAACAATACCGCCGTTTTGGAAATGGACAAAATACCTCACGAGAACAATTCACTAGTTTGCCTTAAATAATACTGTATTCACAAAGATAAATAAATTTCTCAGAGTTTTTGTGTTTTGTAGAATCTATGATTGATTTTATTTTTGTGACTAGCAGTTCTCTGCTACTTTTTCCGCATTATAAATTATGTTTCCGTAATACACAAAACAAACTAATAAAATTTCAGTTGTTAAGTCCCCTAGATTCAGCCTTTTTAAAATTATCCCTGACGTTAAGACCCACAGAATCTTTAAAATGTAACTTTTGGATTTATTCCTTCAAGCTATCGTGCATATACATATACTCATAGTCGTAAGTACATGATTATGAACTTAAGAAAAGGCACTTATTTCTAAATTACAGACAGGAATCTCAATTTCATATATTCGAATAGATTATAGGATGACTTGTACATAAAGCTGCTTGGAAACGAACAGCTTTGTACCAACAAGCGACGTAATAGCGCTGGATTTGTTTAACCGACAGAGAAGGATACTTGCCCCATGCAATTTAGTAATCACATCAGGTAAAGCTTGCATATAAATTACTGCTTCATTCCGTACAATACTATTAAGTGTTAGATGCCATGGGGCATTGTTTATTTAACTCACGGACTTGCTTCATTACGAAAGCTTAACCGTGCAAATGGACATTGCAATTAGCTGTTTTTTGCAGTCTATTTAGTCTTTTGCTTTTCTTGATACATTTCGTAAAATAAGTATTTTTCTTCCTCTACTAAATTTTATCAGTTTTTTGCGTTTGAAATCTCTCAAAATTTTTCTCATGATCGCTCACTACAATATGAGCCTAATAAGAAGGCTCAGGGTCAATCAGCGGGCAATGGTGAGAGGAGAGCTATACAAAGGAACATCCATAGGCGATCAGACATTGCACAATGAGAACTAAACCACCATTTCTCCATAAATCTGCGAGGATATGTGTAAAACTCTAACTCACCTGTCACTCAACAACATATTTATAGGTGAGTTTAGCTTAGCTCATACAACTCTTATTTTTTTATAAGAGTATTAGCCATGTTAAATGACTAATATTCCCCTTTCCTCTCCAACTAAGCGTCAGGCTTGTGCTAGGAGTAGGTACGACAATAGTGCAACGGGCGGGGTCTGAACCGTCGACCTTTCGGTTTTCAGTCCACTCCTTTACCGGTTGAGCTATTGAGGCTCTAATTTCTTTCTAGTGTTAAGATAAGGGACGGTATGTTCATGAGGGGGAGTTGGAGGGTACATATATTATATCCCTCACTCTTTCGTAACTTTTTCGTCGTTCGTCGATCTTTAGTAACATTAACTATCTCTGGTTACTGAGCAGCCATTATTTTTGCCATAAAATTTATTAAGTATCTGATTACTTACTAAAATAAAATTTGTATGGTATTTAACAAAGTGCAGCGGCCGCTTACTACTGAATATCCGCTGTCACAGCTATTTCTCTAAGGCAGTGGTCCGACCGCCGACGATGAACGAGAAACGAGTAGAAGTAGAGTTAATAGAAATTAACTTTATGAACATTTTCTTAAGCTATCTTGCATAGCATCTCAGTTCCTTGGAAATAGAGATTATACTCGGCGTCGCTTTGAGGACCTTTGATGTTATTGCTTCAGGCAAGAGTAATTTACAAGCCACTTTGAGTGTTAGATTGTCAGCTCTTGCGTTTTAACCTGATCCTCAGAAAAATAACTTCTACAAGAATGAGTTTACTTTACAAACAGTTTTATTTGGCATCGCTTTCGTATTTTCGACTCAAAATTTGTGAATTTTTTCAATTATTTCTATTGAACCGATTCAACGAATTTTGTTCCAATGACAACAGCATACTACTATGTGAGCTCCGACCCCCCAGTCCTGGTACTGCGGGAATAATCTCCACACAAACGGATCTGCCGACTGCTATAACATGCCTCTTTTAATACTAATTTAATTATTGTTTGTTTCACCAAATCAAATTTTCTTCATTTATGTACGTTTGAAAAAAAAAAATATAACTCGGGTTCAAGTCAGATCCGGGATCACATATTTTCAAAAAGTGAAAATCTCGAAAAATATGAGTTCAGCAAATTGTCTATTCTAAGATAAACTAACTCGTCTCATTTTTCTCTACAATCTAAGAAACAGAGGAAATTGCATATTTTCATTTTTGAATCGGAGTAGGTAGGTACATTAAAAAAATGAAATGAATGAGAATACTCAATCTGAATAGCTACTAAGTATACTATGATGATACAACTCCACAAGCCATGTCATTTCTGATATAAAAGGTCAATGATAAAAAATAAACATTTTGTTTTTATGCATTGTTCCCAAGCAAAGATAAGCTAAGTTTTAAACCTATAAGTTTAAATTGTTACAATTTTTATATTATTTTGTGATATAATATATATTATGTAACTCCACATCACTACTAATATTATTAATGCGAAAGTGTGTTTGTTTGTTGGTCTGTTAGTTGTTTTGTTGTAAATCAGGAGCATAAAATCTTAAAGATTTCTTGCAAACGTAAGAGGCCTCTTCAATCAGGTCCGACAGGGCTAGGATTGAAAAAATCACATCGATTTTAAAGATCTGGAGATCAGTAATTTCTGAAATTGAGGCGTGCAGTCCATACAAACATAGAAGAGGGGGCTTTGTTTAATAATAAGTAGCTAGGAGTGCTGCTTAATGATGATTGCGATCCAGTACACCTGTAGATATAGTACGCGACAAGTCGAGATGGCAATCGGGGTATGAGGAAGGTCGACGCCCGCCCCGCACACTCGCACGTCACCCGCATAGGGGCTGTACGGGTGTGCGGAGCGCTCCCTCCCCGATTGCCATATCAACCTGTCGCAGATATATAATAGGTATAGGTTAATGAGATGTATAGGTATTATATTATTCTTTCAATAGCAATTACCTACGTCTGCTTCATTAGATATAGGTACTCATTAGCATGCTGCATGACACGTGCATTTTTAAAAGAGCGACTTAGTTTGTGTTTTGTTTAGTCATAATCATAATCATAATATATTTACGGCTAAACAAACTTTATTCTCATTAATAATTAACATTCACTTACATAAGAATTTAACAATATAGGTATAAACAATAAGTAGGTATCTGTATGTAAGTATACATACTGAAATTTTATACAAAAACAAAGTAGGTAGGTAGAAATAAAAAATTACAAAGTAAACAGAGTAGTCGAGTGCGCGTGAGATAAATTATTTATCTTTTATATAGGTAGTTCAAATATTTATTCATATAGTTGCATAGTTCAAGCTAATAAAATTTTAATTTTACTAACTTTAAATGGTACCTAGCTACAAGCAATTAGCAAACTCTAATTGAAACTTAATAAATACATCGATTAGGTATAGTATCTCAAAATTTTTACGGTTGTAGAATTTTAATTTGCGCTAATACAATTTAGGTGGGTGCCTACTTACGATCTGAATCGATGATAATTAATAAATATGTACCTAATTAATCAATTTAAGCTTTTAAAAATATCAAAAATAGTAAAATACACTTACAACAAGCCATTTTGTATGAAAACTCCGTACCTATATCACAAAGTAAACAACAACCGAACCGGTCTCGATACGACCGGTCGCGAACACAGTCAATGCGTATGAGTGAGATATCAGTATAAACAAGTTACTGCGATATACACACTGAAATGACCTATATAAGTACGCTGGAAGAGGTGTGTCATAGAAAATGACGGTTATTTTGTATGCCCTTCTGAAACAGGGGAATACGGTCGATGGGTAATCGTGCGTACCGGAAATTAAATTTGACACTGTGTCAACTACACGACGATTACGGTAAAATGACAGCTATAGTATTATAGTGTAAGAATTGCAATCACCTCTGATTGGCTAGCCCTCTTGCTGCATATTCACTTAATTACAGCAAATATTGATGCAGCTTTTTCGTAATCGACTAGCTGGTCTTGGTGTTGATGTCAAAACAATTTTGACAAATGTCTCATCAGCAGTCATCACTAACTTTAGTCCTGAATGCACACACATGACACTCACTGCTGCTATCAGGGCTATATAGCAAAAATCAAAATACTTTAAAAACAGGCCGACAATCGCAGGTCCAGCGTACTTGTATTAGTAAAGATCAGTGGCTACAACATAGGTATATGTTTCTCATTTTAACATACTGTATGTTATACTGAATGCATAAGTAATCACCAATCACAGAACGTATTTCCCTTATAGTTAGGGAGGCTAGGTAGCTAAATGGCGTAATTCAACGGCGTGGAGACCTATCAAAATCGAAAGATAAAATAATTTCGAAAAGAAAAGCTCGTATGGTAAAAACCATTTTAGCGGTGGGTTTGGCGTGTACGGTTTTTCAAAAATGTTTAAAAAAACAGTTACTTGGGCATTCTCGAGCGCGTCAGATATTCATACTACGTATGCCCCAAGTGCCTCTGATAACAACGGTATACTAATCTGCCGGTTTGCGTGGTGGGGGTAGGCATATAAAGTAGTCAAAAATGCAAAAAAAAAAAAACTCGAGCGCGTCAGATTTTCGGAAGGGGTGATGAGTAGGCCCCAAGGAAGCTCCCTTTAAAAAAACTGACGATTTCGGCGCGACGATAAGTTACGATGAATTTTTGAAAATGCAAAAAAAAAAGTTTTTTCGAAATACTCGAGCGCGTCAGATTTTCATAGGGGAGGTTTATCTCGGTATCCTGAAAGCATATTTTATTAATCTGACAAAAATGTTGGTGGGTTCTCTTAATCTGACCGAAAATGGTTTTTTGGTTTCTTTTTTTTCCTTTCTTTCTCCTTGATAATTGAAATTAAGGAAAAATACTGGTAGGACGGCATATTTCCGCGAAGCGCTTAGTCTGTATTACATGTTTATGGCAAATTCCTCTTTTTTGCTTCAATTCTTCACTTCGTTTTGCTTACGGTACGTCCAAAAAACAATTTGAGGATCAACAGGCTATTGAATAATATATACACACATGAAACTATACATGTTAATGATACTTTTGTATACAGATACGCGTAACTTTTTCCGAGTCCACGAAAATTGTCGAGAAGCTTTAGAAAAAAAAATTTGAGATATAATAAAAGTCACATAATTTAATTATCGTTATTTCATATCAATTTTTTTTAACACCCTCAGTTTTCGAGATATACTCAAAAAACCGGGAGTTTGAGTTTTTATGATGCTTCAAGTCAAAAAGTTTTAACTTTGGACAAAAATGTAAAGAGACCTTTTTTGTTTATTTAAACTTTTTTTTGGTAAAATGTATCGTTCGCGACTTATATGCCGCAACGCGTTTTTCGGAAGACGAAATGGCTCCTCCACACTTCCGGTCATGCGGAAACCGGCAGATTTTGTATTTTTAGTAAGTTTTAGATTATATTCTTCAAAATAAAAAAATAAAAAATCGCGCTCGAGAATGCCGGATTAACGTTTTTTTTTACAAGTTCGCGACCCTATAACTCGGCGGCGTCAAGGACTTATCGTCAGATTAGTTAAATTTAGTCTTAAAACACAAAAATCAACCCCCAATATCTTAACCTGACGCGCTCGAGTATTTCAGACTATCGATTTTTTTTTACTAATCTGATCGTCTATCATAGGCGCGCGTCACTACATATAGAGCTAAATACTTTACAAGGTTGTTCTATTAGGTCTAAGGTATCTCTCATATCTTAAACTGCCACGCTCGAGTATTACCGAAAATTCCCCTATTCGCCTCCCTAACTATTATTGTAAGACTATAATATTATCGTATTAGCACAGTATCTAGTATTAGCCTGTGACTCTATCCTAACAATTTTATTGAGGTAGGTAGGTATACAAAAAATATTAAAAAAACCGACTTCCAAAACCACTACAAAGTAAAAAATAATTTTAGTTTCTACAAGTGTATGTATGTTGAAGTCGGGCGAGCTTCACGCTTTGATTTCTAAATTCTTTTATTATGCTCGCCCGACTTCATACATAATATATAGGTGTCACGTGTAAACACGCTAAAATTGAATTTATAAAGTACAAGTGTCGTGTAAATGACTTGCTAGAGCTAACTTCTGCAAGTTATTGCTAGTGGGCACTTGGCATAATATAAATCAGGCCTAAATGGACGCGTCGTCGGGCGAATGGCGATTATGTCACAAGCAAAATAAATGCAAACATTTTTATCACGTCTGCAGCTCCAAGGTTAGATTAACATTATTAAAATAAGTACTTATTGCATTTTGAATTTATAAATAAAAAAACTGAAATAAAATATACCTAGTACCTACCTATTTAATAAAAATTATAGGTAATTATAGTACCTACGCGAAAGGTCGAGATGGCATCCGGGGTATGAGCGGGGGGACGCCCCGCTCACCTGCACGCTATCCCACACCGGGTTAACATGGGGACAGTGCGGGTGTGCGGGGCGTTCCCACCCCGATTGCCATCTCGACCTGTCGCGTAGTATATTACGTACTTAGATTAAACTAGCTTATTTCCGCGACTTCGTCCGCTTGGACTATACAAATTTTAAACCCCTATTTCATCCCCTTAAGGGATGAATTTTCCAAAATCCTTTCTTAGCGGATGCCTACGTCATAATAGCTATCTGCATGCCAAATTGAGCCCGATCCGTCCAGTAGTTTGAGCTGTGCGTTGACAGATCAGTCAGTCAGTCAGTCACCTTTTCCTTTTATATATTTAGACAGAAGATAGATTAAAGATTAATTCACTGAGAGTTTTCTGAGTCTACTTGAGTGAATTTGCACTGGTCCGTCCGACCGTCTGTCAGAGCCTTATAACTTCTGAAATACTGAACGTAATTACTTCAAATTTTAACGTAATATCACAGAAGATATAATAGGTAATATGTAAACTGATGGCTTTCAGCCGAATATTGCATACAAAATTATAAAAATCTTGGTTTATCCTTCAATCACGCACACACACACAACGGAACAACGCATCGACGTGATTTTTTGCATGGATATAGGTAAAGACATGGGGTACATGGGGTACCTACTTTTATTCCCAAAAAATCAAAGAGTCCCCAGAGGTTTTAAAAAACTTAATCCACGCGGATGAACTCGCGGGCAGCAGCTAGTGGTAGGTATAAATTATATTATGGTTGAGAGCTTTATAATTATTTCGTTTGATATTTACTCATATTATGAGAACCATACATCAAAGGATATGGAGCAATAAACGAATGTCACTTTAACAAGAACAAGGTAGAAATGAGACAAAATTTAAAGGGACACGTAGGCATATTTCGTAGCAATTTGGGTAAAACAAGCCCGTCTCCTCACGTCTCCTACACAAAATATGCGAGCAACGTTGTTATTCAAGGAGCGTCGAGTCTTTAAACTTGCAGATGGTAACAGCAAAGAGCGAAAGACACTGCAATACTGAAACAAAAAGGTATACTTACGTTCTATAAACATACATACGTGATTTAAAAACCTAGGTGAAAATCCTTCAAACTTTAAAGATCAGCTTTTGATCTTCTTTGTTACTTCAAGCCCTAATAAGATTTATTGTCGGCCATATTTCTGCTCCTATATTGTATTTTTAACTCGCACTATAGTTAATCATTTTTTCATGCGTCGTCACTTATATTATAGTCTTCATTAACACAAAAGAACACTGAGTAATATCATTGTTAATTTGTTCAACTGTCACAATAAATTAATACTATAGTCTTCATAGTCTAGAACTTTAGCGTCGTGCTAAAACTTTTTGTCTTCCCACTTTGTGTTTATGCGTATGTGTTTCGGAGTCTTTTAAAATCCGCCGCAAACTGGAATGCTGATGGAACTCGTGTCTTATTGAAACGTGTCTGCTAATATTTTTAAACAATATATGCCAGAGAGCTTTATCCTTATTCTTCCACAATAAATCCGCAGTCTTCTCCTTAATCCGTCGCATATTTTCCTGGAGTCTCCTGGCTTTTATTTCCATTTGTATGAGCGAACGGGTCGTATTTGTCAAGAGGCGGTACAGGTATTCTTTCCTCCTCGTCTTTCTCGGCTGTGTGGTCGCATTTATCATAGGCTCCCATTCAGTGTCCTTCGAGTCGTGGACAACGTTCGTGTGTTTGAATTTAGCTCGTAGAAGGAAGCCGGCTAATATTACCGCTATTATGAACGCCAGGATCATTAGTGGTTTCGCATGTTTGTGAAGTGGTTTCGATATAAAATGCATGACAGTTGTTTGCTACATTATCTCGCAGGGTAGGAGGTTGCGCGTCTTGCCGGTAAGCAACAAGTCACGTGGTCTCGCGACGGATCGGACGGCGGCGCCCTCTCGCGGCCTGGGCGCGAACGGCACTGAGTCTGAAAACACGCCGTGCGACGCTCCCTACGAATTTCCCCAATGGCTTTTCCTTCTCGATGTGGGAAGAATTATGGAGGTGGTAAACACTTTGCGACTAACTGTGCTTTTATTGCTATTGCTTTTGGTATTGAGGAAAGTTCTATCCGTGACTTCATTCGCATGGACTACACGAATTTTCAACCCCTATTTTACCCCCTTACCGCGATTACGCACTGCACTTCCGTCATCCCAGTTCTATCCGTCATCCGTGAGAATACCAGCGATTATCTACGATATATTATGTCATGCTCCCATACAAACAAAAAGGAACGTATTTTCACGGACTTTGGGGTCCCAAGAAAGGTGTTTGAATGGCGACCTCAAACAGGAAATAATGATGATAATGAATCGGGATGCTTCAAGGGTATAAAGAATACCACATACAAACCCAGATTTCCCTATAAGTATAGATTTGCTGTCGCGCAGTTGGGTGAAAGACGTTGTTTTGGTTTTTCGCTCCATGTTGTGAGGTGCGTAAGTGGCATAGGGCGGGCGTGAACCCGTCTCACCTCTCGTAATGTAGTCTATCACTATCTACCCGCCTGTCGATATTATTTGTTTTACAGCCTTTGTATTCGTACCTTTCGAACGTTTGATTATAAATGTGTACTCACTTGAACTGAATGAAAGGTGGAGTACTTTTTTGTGGAAGTAATAAACTTAAATCGACCCGTTTCACTTTATCCACTGCAATCGTTAGTACCTTAAATTCGGGGTTTTCGCATCGCCAGCTGACTACTTAGCACGGAGGAGACCCTTTCAGAATGAGTTAGTCTAAGGAGAATTCTAAGGCATGCAGATTTCCTCGATGCACGTTTCCTTCACTGTTAAAGCCATGGTCAAACGTAAAAGCTTGTGGCAGTCGGTAGAGGCTCTACGAAGTTGTGATACAAGAAAAACACGCTACTCGCCACTCAGCAAATAGCAATGCTAGAGATAATGTAACATGCTTTATACGATTCCTTGTACATGTAGTAGGTAGGTACGTGACATGTTGAAATCGCAATCGGGGCACAGAGGTGATCGGGGTGTGGACGTCCCGCACAGCTCCCGCGCTAATCCAGTGCGGGATAGCGCGGGCATCATACCCCGATTGCTATATAGACCTGTCGCGTAGAATAAGTACCTACTACAACTTCAAGAAGCTATAACAAGAATATGTTTGACCATGGCCTAAAGATAAGATAATAATCTGTAAATCTTCAACGGTAATGCCTAATTTCAAAGTGCTCGTGAGCCTCATGATATCAATTAAAGTTAATTAATTTTAATTACAAGACCGCTTTAATAATGAAATTTTGCCTCTCAAAAAAAACGCGCCCTTTCGGACTTAATTGAACATTTTCCGCCTAAAGCATTTTGTTCATTATAAAATTAGTCGAGTCACCCGCTCACCGGCCACAAAACCAATGTTTTGCTTTGTATTAAAGCGTAGGTAGGTACCTCAAACATAACTTCTCGTACACGCGTTTTAATGGTAAATTATTTTGACACACTTTGGCAAAGTTAAACAATAAATAAGCTGTATACCTAATTATTTTGTATTATGTTCGCATACACTGCTTATAAAGTAGATAAATTTTCAAAATATAAATTAAAACATAGTTTCCTAAGTCCTTATACGGATCTACTGTTGAAAAAAAATGTTGGCTACAATGAGGCTAATTCTGTTGTACACAATCTCTAAACTAAACCTCCTTGATAGGTGTTAATCTATTGCCATTCTTTATCACAAGGAGCATTATGAAAGTGATAATCACAGACAACTATAGTTTGTGATGATAATGCATTTTGATCTGCTATTTCAATATAGAGCTTGTGCAACACAGAATTAGTCGCGTTTGCTACTTTTTAGATTTAGAGGCGCAGCTACAGATTGTCATCCTGATCTGTCGCTTACTGTTTACATAGATCCATAGATGCGAAAAAAGTCGACAGTGAAAAAAATATTATACTGGTCAAAAATATTCGCGCAAAATACAATAACCATGAAAAATGTAATAGACGAAACAGTATCGGTGAAGGGATTTAGAGGGAATACTTTTAATAAAACCATAGGTATTGTTTCAACACAGCTGGCGCCGCAAGATAAGGGACCCTCCCTTAAGTTCTTTGTCTTGAATTGATTTTTAGAGGGTTAAAAAGGGCCCATAAAATATTTAACACTGTCGCCCAAAAGTAGTGATGGGAATTATTGCTACTTTGAAATCATTTTCATTTAGTGAAATTATTCCTTTTCTTCACAGTAATTTCACGTCAAGTGATTTCCCAACTTTTGCACTTATAATCGTTGGTTAAATTAATTCAACTAGATGTTTTTCTCTTTCCAATATGCAGCGATGCAAGTGTTCTCGCTCGCTTACACTTTAGCGTCTTCTGACATCGAACCGAGTTAGCTCGGTTCGATGACAATACGCGCATGAAAATCTAAATATATAAAAGGAAAAGCTGACTGACTGATCTATCAACGCACAGTTCAAACTTCTGAACGGATAGGGCTGAAATTTGGCAAGCAGATAGCTATTATGACGTAGACATCCGCTAAGAAAGGATATTTGAAAATTCAACCCTATAAGGAGGTAAAATAGTCCACGGTACTAAAGTCGCGAGCAATAAGCTAGTTGAAAATAAATTGAAAAAATTAAATGTAGTATTTTCTTCATGCGATTTCACTTCGTAATTTTGCAATCTTCTCTAATTTTATTGAATTGAAATTATTTATTTTGCCAATTGGGTATTTGACTCCAACTTTTTTATTACTTTATTATAAACTAGGATAAAAATAATGAAGTGAACTGAAAAACTAATTAAATCGATCGAATAACAAAAAAGTTATAAGCATTTAAATATTTCTGATTAGACAGAGATAGCGATATAGAATTTTCACCTCCCTATGCGATAGTAGCTTCGTACGGTTTCATACAAATTTTCATTTTGCGAGAAAGGAATAGAAGAACCTTCCACGCCAAAATTAAAATGCCTGTAACTTTGTAAATCTTTGTTGGATTTTAATATTTTTATTACATTTTATGTGAAAAGTATTTTCACGTAATTTTTGACATGCTTCCTGTGAAATGGTCCATCTCTACCCAAAAGTCGTTACAAGTTGACTCAAGTGCCGATATAAACGTATCGATTTCGCAGCTTAGGTTCCTGAAAGGAGTTTGTATTGAATCCGTAGTGCATACAATGCCTCCTGAAAGACTTTTTGCGCCTCAAATATCGTATTTCATTTCTTATGAAGGTATTTGTAAGATTAAAAAATCTCTAAATAAAAATAGCTTACAACCCGTGGGTGTTCACTGATTTCTGGAGCTACTTTTTACACCGGAAAATCAAAGTTTTCCCACGGAATTTTTAAAACCTAAATCCACGTAGATGAATTCGCGGACATCATATCTATTTGGTAGAGTGCTAGCGTGCATCCCGGAAACGGATATAGAAAACTTGCCGGAAAAATCAATGAGTTCCCATTGGATTTTAAAAACCTAAATCCACGTGCACGAAAATGCGGCCATCGTCTATTTGGTGCAATAAGAAGCAAACTATCTCTAGTTTGCTTCTTACCTCACCCTCGCCTACGACTTACATACCACTGGTCACGTGCAGGTCTTGCAGCTGCTCTGGTTGTTCAGGCTTGCATTTGCTCTGGATCATGAACCACCTTTTATCAATACAAAGAAAAGTCCTGACTCACTCACTGACTCATCAACGCCCTGCCCAAACACTTGGATCTACAAAACTGAAATTTTGCAATCAAGATTGTAGACAACCAACAAACTGAAATTCCCACGAGATAGGGAATAAAGGAGATTTATATTTTATACCTAAAGCCGCGGGCGGTCACTCATGTGATTCACAATAATTTTCTAGAGTCATATTATAACCCCGGGATCACGTATAATATGCTAAAAAGCAGGACTAGCTACCATTAGGATTCCTCTAGAGGATTGTAAATTTTCATTTAAAGTACAGTTGTTTGTGGGAATAACCCATTAAAGAGGGGAGGCCGGATTGCTGTTCCGGCTAGCTGCACGTGATTAATTGTTTGGAATGACTTTGACTGCACCATTTACGCCATTATAAAATGTATGAATTTTGTGTGAATGGAAAAATTATAGTACTTACCTAGTCAAAAAATTAAAATGGAATCATGAATATCTTGATAGAATTTTTAACCTCTTGGCAATACAATACCCATCCTTATGGGGAAAACAAGGTTTTAAACTTTAAACGTAATTAAGTAATAGATACTGTAATTGTATGTTTTTGTACGCAACTCTGTTCGCGTGGTTCTTAAAGAATGCGAGGAAACCCTTAATTTTTCAGGGATAAAATGTTTTCTATGAGCTTTTTCTTGCTAATGTTTTGTGTCAAGTAAGTATTCGTTTTATTGGGAAGAAAATAAAGTACCTACCAAACATAGCAAAGCTGTTTGATACAGCTGATACCATAGATAAAGCCTTTACTTCTCTAATGTGTGGCTGATACGTACCTATTTAGAATATTGGTAAGGGTTACACTTAATTATGTCATTGTCTTGATGAAAACACGCTTTCCCAAAGCGTAAGCGTAGAGTTACTAACCCCAAATAGTAGTTTTTGAGTTTTTGCTAAAAATCATGGAAAACAGAGAAACTGATGTTTCTAAAAATGTATTTTGATATAAGACTATACTAAAAGCTAACGGAAAACTTGAATCGTGTAGCAGGTCTATGCATGTGGCAAACCTACGGTTTTTAAAAACACCATAGGTTTTGAAAAAAATCCTACATATTTTAGCGATAACTCAAAAACTACTTTTTCGGGTTAGCCGTTCTTTACCAGAAAGACTGCAGATTTAACTTAATAATACCATCTTCTCAGCATTTCCTCAATTCAAATTTTTATTACGTGAACCGAGTAGAAGTAAAAGCTGAAGTAAATTGTTGATAAACAATGGTCCACAAAGAAAACGAGGAAATTGAGTCATTACGAGCGCCCAGACACTTGAGTGCGAAGTTTGGTACATTTGAACTTCACGTAGAACCTGGGAGGTTCAACGTTAACTGAATTATTGAAAATCGACTCAGATTTACTTAGCTTTAAAGGATGCTTTGTGCTAACATATGGCGGCCTCGATCCGTGCCAGGCGTGGACAAGGCACGGATTCAAAATACCACGAACATTTTATATGAAGCAGTTTATGCTTCACTTTGTGTTTCATCAACGCGGACGCCAAACGGTGAAGCATAAACTGCTTCATATAAAATTTTTGTGATAAAGGCTACATTTTATATGAACAAAATTGATCTGACGGATGTTATATCCAAAAAAGTGGGGGTGTTAAAATTTTTTTTTTTTGCTTTTGTATCGAATGGGATGTCAAATGAAAGAGAAAAAATACTGAGTTCATAAATATAAATACAGTATACTATTAAAATATACCAACCGTTTAAAACCCAATTTTACTATTATATTTCAGAGTTTGTTAAGATGATCGTATAGTCGGAATTTAGTTTTCAACTTTATCTTGTTTAATAATAAAAGTATTATAAACTGAGTTATATTCGCCTAGTGTTATGTTTCTACACTCACCTAGCTGAATACTAGTCCCCAGGCGATACCGATGAATGAATATAAAAGCTGAATAACGTGCTAGGGGAAAACATTTTCATCCGATACAGAGAAACAATATATTTTTATTTTTGTGATCCCTTTTTTGAAGCTAAAAGGAGTTCGTAAAACTGTATTTATTTTGTACTAGCTTTTGTATACAGCTTTATACCCTCGTTTAACTTGTTATAACTAGAGTCTAGACTCTAAAGGTCCGGAGTATGTGCCTCAGTTTTTGAGTGAACCAAATTATGTTTTGTCTATGAAGTCAGTGTTAGTTTAACTATCCTAAACTTCTAATAAAATGTGTCTGGTTAAAGAGTCATTCCTATAATTGAAATGATTCAGGCAGCGCAAGGCGTGTGGAAGAGACCTATGTCCAACGGTGGACTTCTATCGGTTGTTCATGATGATGATGATGATGATGACTTAGTTGTAATGAACCAAAGACCCACCTCTAGACTGCGACCTTAACTTCCTTTAGCGGAAGTTTAGGTCTGTAATATGGTTATATTACAGACAAAGCTAATCTTGTGGGGCCATAAATTCATATTTACATTATTTACTAAGGGGAAAAAGTTTAGCCCGCGACGATGATAAATTGTGTAAAAGGTAACATTAAGGTCCAAATAATGTGTGGCTTTATCACATGTGGCTTATATATTTTCTGAGGTAAACGAAGTAGGTAACTAATACATAATTTAAAAAGGTACTTGCGTCCACAAAACACATTAGGTAGGTACCTACTTTATACCTTCTTTAGTTAACTTCAAGTATTATTAATCAAGGTTACTGGATAGAAACAGTTGAAATTAAGAGAAGGTATGTTTTAATACTTAGGTACTTATTCATATTATAATAATATATTAAATAGGTACCTAAATATATATTTTTTGGAAAATTTAGTTGACCGTTTGTTTCAGTTACCGACGTTATTAAATCGATAATGAGAAGGATTCAGTTAAGGGACATTTAAATTATATTATGAGCCTATATAAACTTAAAGTTTGGGAGCTTTTAATAGAGTTTGAAACTTCATAAAGAGAACCCCCATAGAGTATAGACACATATTTGATGTTGAATATCAAAAGCTTTTGTGTAACTTACTTACCTACCCATTGTTTGAATTTAAAAAGTTTTCCAGTTGCTCAATGGTTTACTTCTAAGAGTGTTCAGTTAAGTACACCCGTTAAAATGGTTTTCTGAGGTAGGTAGGTACCTACGTTTAATCTTATCAAATAAACGTCACATAGGTATGAGTGACAGAGACAACGCTCTACAAAGTCGACACCTCTTTCTAAAGGTCGATGTACATTATTTTCTGACGCGTACTGTAAGCTTTTATTAAAAAGATGAAAAGCTACCAAGGGAGAGCGCTCGAACCGCAATACCTATCTTCCGTTTCATATCACCATAATCAGTCAATAGACTATAATGAAATTCCAAACCACGTCAGGTATCGCAGATTGTGTCCAATATGCCCTGGAGGGATGCATAAAGCACACGCCTATACCAAAATAACCAACATATTTTGATCTATCAAAAAATTACTTATAGATTTTAAAACTAGATGGTTAAGGTTTATTTCAGCATGTAGCTGGATTTTCTTATGCTGGGAGGTTGCGATAGGTATATTTCATGCAATTTCTTGCGCCTGCAGGCAATGAAATGACATGCGGGACGCATCGTGTTACGTCGATGCCAATGATGTTAGCCCCCGGGTGATATCGGCGAATGAATATAAAAGCTGAATGCGGGGAAACATTTTCGCCAGTTTTTGGCATCATAGACAAACAATATTATCTATATTTATTTTACTAGGCGTTTTATTTTGCTAGCTAGAACAGAATTATTATTTAGGAGTAATGTAGGTAGGCATTCATGTTGGAAGGCCTAGGTAAGTACCTAAATTAAATTCTGTACCTACTCTTGGAACATTGATTGAAAAAATATGTATCTAGGTACTTAGCTGTGTTAAAGTCCGATTTAGTGCTTTAGTATAAAAACTAACTTATGTTTGCGACTTCGTCTGCGTGGACTACATAAATTTCAAACCCCTATTTAACCTTAGGGGTAGAATTTCAGAAATCCCTTTTTAGTGGATGTCTACTCTTTACAAAGAACACAAGCACAAAATTTGTCTCTACTCTCTAGGTTCAGCGGCTTAGGCTGTGCGTTGATATAGGTACATATAGGTCAGTCAGTCAGTCAGGACTTTGAATTTTATATACACGGTGCAAAACGCTGACCTCTAGCGTCAGTCAGATGTTATATTTGCAATATAGGTATCGTAAACTTTTATAAAATTATGGGATTTTTTAATATTTATTTTCGCATTTTTTTTTGTGGTATCATATCAGTAATCATCAGTACTATCACCTGTCTTCGTTTTTGCCAGCGTTCTGGTTACACCCTGTTTACAGATTATTTGTTACTATAATATTTACGGTATTACCACATTTCAAGTTTGTCTATTTTTGTCAGTTTACTATCCTTTCACGGTTAAACCGCTGTGATGAGAGACAGATAACTTGGGGAAAAGACGGATACCCTTACCTACTGAATATTATAATTAGTGTCTGCTGCCATTTCAAAGTCCATCAGTTTAACAATTTCGACGAGTACAGAGATATTTTGCAGCCTGCAGACACACACAGGCTACTTTTGATCTCGAAAGGGAAAGAGTTCCCAAGGGACTTTTAAAAAAACCTACATTCACGTGGACGAAGTCGCAGGTATCATGTATCTAGTACTATGCTAAAATTTTACCTTAATAAAAATGTATTTGCTCTACAGGAAAATGAATATTCCATGCGGACAAAAGCGACAGCGCAAACTTCCAAATAAGATTTTTGAAAAACTAAAACTTGTCCTAATATTACCTACCGTTAGATGGATCACACTCACAACTTCTATACAAAATACCTTTTGGTCTAAGAAACGTAAAAACATTATGATATCATTTCCGCTGCTGTGGAAATTGAATCTCTTTGCAAACGTAGTTGTCGCTACTCCGTCTCGGAAACGTTAAATTGGATATTTTCAATACATTTTCTAGGAAAACATAAGTCTTTTACAGTCTCTTCCGGGGATTTATTAGATACCTATCTAGTCGGTACGTGAATGACACAGATTATGTACTTAGTCTGTTTTTCCGTTATCTTAAAGAAAATGTTACTTCGCACCGGAAGGCGCAGTTGGAAAACCCCCTCACTAGGTGGACGGACGACATCAGACGAGTCGCAGGGAGGCGTCGCTTACGCGTTTCTACAAGAAGGTTTCTACGATTTGCTTATCTCTTAAGAAAACTAACGAAAAAACAACTATCTAGAACGCCTTCGAATATTAATCAGCAAAACATGCCGATCCTCGTATTTCTATGGAACAAATTCGTTTACGGTAAAGTTTTATTTTTCCCATACATCCCGTGGGATTTTTTTTTTTTTTTTTTTTTTTTTTTTTTAATAGATATAGCGAGCAAGCGAGCAGGCGGGTCACCTGATGTTAAGTGATTACCGCCGCCCATGAACATTTGCAGCACCAGAGGAGCCGCCGATGCGTTGCCGGCCTTTTAGGAATTTGTATATTTAAAAGGAAAAGCTGACTGACTGACTAACACAACAAAGGCTCTTCATGATGTAATGTTCTTGAACTATAGGTACTTCTTTTTTAACTACTACCAATTTTAAAAAACCGGCCAAGTGCGAGTCTAACTCGCGCACCAAGGGTTCCGTAATACAGTCGTATTATTTCGACATTTTGCACGATAAATCAAAAACTATTAGGTATGTATAAAAATAAATAAAAATCTGTTTTAGAGTGTACAGGCAAAGTTCTTTCATATGATATCCCACTTGGTATAATAATCTTACCTTGAAAATTGAAACTATTAATTATTTGTTCATGAACACATTTAATTTTTTTCTTGTGATGTAACCACAAATTCACGATTTTTGGATTTTTTCTTTACTTGTGCTATATTATTATGACCTACTTACCTATCTGCCAAATTTCACGATTCTAGGTCTACGGGAAGTGCCCTATAGGTTTTCTTAACAGACACGACAGACGGACAGACATACAGACAACGAAGTGATCCTATAAGGGTCCCTTTTTTCCTTTTGAGGTACGAAACCCTTAATATTCACTTAAGTTTCCCTAATCTGTGAGTACAACGAATAATAATTAATAAATTGTAATTTTTTTTAAATTCAGATACAAGTTAGCCCTTGACTGCAATCTCACCTGATGGTAAGTGACGAGGCAGTATAAGGTGGGAGCGGGCTAACCTGGAAGGAGTATGGCAGTTTTTATTAAACCCATACACCTTTGATTTCTACATCGTACCGGAACGCTAAATTGCTTGGCGGCACGGCTTTGCCGGTAGGGTGGTAACTAGCCACGGCCGAGGCCTCCCACCAGACCAGACCAGAAATTTAAAAATTATGAAATTCCAAATCCCTGCCAGGAATCGAACCCGGGACCTCCCACTAATAAGACCACAGTGCTTACCACTGCGCCAGGGAGGTTGTCAAGGTTAAAAAAGTATATAAAAACTTAGCTTCTATCGAAAGCGGGTAGGTAAACAAACCTTACCACGTAAAATACTATTAGGAAAGGAACCCCTATTCATTAAATTACAGTTCCACAAAGCCGAACTGTACACATAACCGTAGAAAAGAAAGTTAAGAAAGATGTTAACACTTTTGAATCCAGCTCCAGAAGGGAGGACAGAATTTAGTAGCCAAAGTAGGCTTACCACACTTTTCAACACATTAGGGAATATCCTAATAAACTTTTTTGAAACTGTCCAAAAGATTCTTATGAAAATGATAAAAAGAGCAATGTTCAGCATTCGTCTACGTGACCAAATCAGAAATGAATAGATTAGGAGAACCAATCGATATAGCTCAACCGGTTGAACTATACCATGCTTAACCTGAAGTGGCAATGGGTGGGCATATAGTTCGAAAAATCTGTTGATGTTGGGGTCCCAAGGTGCTAGAAAAGCGACCTCGCACTGGAAAGGGCAGCGTTGGAGTAACCGCTTTTACATGGGCAGACGATTTCAAACGAGTTGCAGGGAGCCGCTGAAGCTACATGCGCCCCAAGACCGTGGCGTGTGGAAGTCCCTACACAACAAGAGATCTATATCCAGCATTGGACGCGTATTGATTGATAATGCTATAAAACATTCAATAGCCATACAAGAGCATTCAGCAATAGCTGTGGATCGTAAATGGTTAGTTGCATACGCTGAAAATGCTTTACTATTAATCGAAAGTCCCGATTTCTATCTAATCGATCATGTTGCCCCTAGTCTAAGGCAAAATGGAGCAAACTTCGCACTCAAACTCGCTGGGTGAACGTAATGACCTAACTTTAGTATTTTTCTTGTCGCCACTGGTTTTTCAACTATTTACTACAATGTTCGATATTTTCATATATTTGTTACGGTGATTATTTAGGCAACACATGCCAATCAATGTTCAATCTTTCGTCTTAATTTAAAACTCAAAATTAACGATTTTTCAACCTGTTTGAGTACCTAGCTAAGGTATAGATGATGACTTCTTTTAGTAAAAAAAATGTTATCCCACATGACATCAATAAGTTTCATCTATATAAATCCGAAAAAGCTCATTATTACAATTTATTAAATTTCTTCTTAAAATAAACAAGCGTTTTACTAAAATTCATAATTAATGCACAAATGTTAGGCAAACTTTAAGTAAAGGAAAATAAATAAATCAAGCAGTGCTTTGAGCCAGAAAACTATAAATTCAACCTCCCCTTTTTAGCGGGATAATAACACAAACAACAATGAACGGGAAATTACAATCCTGTAGGGAAACCCTACGATCCTCTGGACACACGCATCTCACGTTTAACCATATATTTTTTTTACAAAAAAAACCGACTTCAATACCTTAATATAACCACTAAAAAGTAAAAAATAATTTAATTTATTACCGAATATATTATGTATATACAAGAATCAAGTAGTTCTATAATAAGATTTTTGGAATCGGTGTGATTGACACAGTAGTGAAAAAATACCGAACCTAGACCGTATAATACTGCCCTTTCCTGAACTTTTGTATTTTCACTTTTCTACTTTAAATTTTGTGCATTCATTTATACAACATGATGGCCGAGACTTCATCCGCATGGACTTAGGTTTTTTAAAAATCTCATGGAAACTCTTTGATTTCCCGGGATAAAAAGCCTAATGACCTTCCCCGGGATGTAAGCTAACTCTGTACCAAAAGAGATTGCCCATTTTCTTAGGAAAATTTAGCTTTGGGCCCCCCCTAATATAATTGTTATGTCACCATGGTTTTAATTTTATTTTGTAGACAAATAATTAACTCTTTATATTCTGCAAACGATTTCTATTTATTCACCCTGGTTTTAAAGAAATCTTATTTTTTATATTGCTGATATTGAGGTTATATTTAATTAATACTTCTTCAAAATAAATGCATGTTTATGATTCTAACTGTAATTGTGGATATTTTCAATAATAGAGTGAAAAAAAGTCGTTATAAAACATAATCGTAAAAAAATAATACATTTAAAAAAAATAAGTTTTGACACGACGCCACAAAAGAGGGCCTGTTCACGGGCGATCTCCTTTCATCAAAATCGATGAAACTGTTGAGCCGTAAAAAGTTAACAGACAGACAGACACACTTCCGCATTTATAATATTAAAATCATTATTAAATAGTATGGATATTGAAAAGATAGGTACGTCAGTCGTCACTCATGGATGTGATGAGAGTCTGACACATTGGTACACTCAGCGCGTACATAAAAATAAGTGATACATTGCCAGCGAAATTGAATTCTGATACGACGTGTAAAGCCATTCAAGTTCATCGACTTCAATTCAATAAAGAGAGGGATATTGAAAACCGATGCAGACGTCATATAATCCTGCTGACTTCATTCATATGTATAGAGTAAACACTCATAAAACGCATTGATGCCGTTGCAGAGTAAAACTGAAACCCGATCTACTGAAATCAAATAAATTAAATGTACTTTTAAATCCTACAAATCGTTAAATTGCTTTCCATCTTTATACTCGATCGAAATTATACTGACATGATTTATTTTCACAGTGAATAACAAGTTCTTTTGCTATAAACCGCTGAACCAGATAGATACACTTTATGGGACAGTGTGCAGCATACACTGTGCACCGCCCACCCTTCCCGTTACTGTTATCGCTTAATACATATAAATACCTATACCTAGTACCTTCTAGGTACCCCATACTACTTAAGGGTACAGAAGGTTCACTCCGCAAAGATGTTTAAATAAATAACGACTCTTGTCACGACGCAATAAAATGATATTCAGCTGCCTAAAATGCTGCCCAGATAAAAGCCTCTCTTGTTATCACGTACACTCTTGTTTCTAATGTCTCTTTCCCTCTCCCCTCTCTCATACGAGAAACAAGACATCGAAAGAGCTTGTATACGAGTAGATAATCTGTGGCCCTACCGCGGTTGTTTGACAGCTACAATGTCACGATCGCAATCATCTCTGATTGGTTAATTCTCGCTCACTATTAGCCACAATGCATTGTTGCAACAAGAATCACACAAATTCAGCCAATCAGAACAATTGAGACTGTAATAATGATTGATGCAGGTTTTAGACAATCGCCCTACTGATCTCTAGTTATTTTTATCTATATCTATACTAATATTATAACGAGGTAAAGTTTGTAAGTTTGTTTGTAGGAAGTAATCTCTGTAACTAATGAACCAATTTAAAAAATTCTTTCACCAGTAGAAAGCTAAATTATTCCTGAGTGACATAAACTATATTTTATTTCCAAAAAATCAGAGATCCCTACGAAAATTGTAATAAGCTACTCGTGTGCAGCTGTACTCTGTCTACTCATTTTTATTTAGGTATCGGGGCGGATCCTAGCGATCCGCCCCGATACCTAAATAAAAATGAGTAGACTGTGCTATAATAATATAACCTATCTACATCATTCTGACCTACATAATGTCTAATTCCCACACATTCACTGCATCTTTTGTAAGTATTTCAAACGCAGGCTTATGCTTTGTCTCCATGATGAATAAGAACTAATTTGCTGGTTTATGCGAAGAGTTATCCATGTAGATGATACCCGAGCGAGTCAGGTATTTTATTCGCAATGCCGGTATTAAAAAGTTACGTAATGTATGTATAACGAGTAAAATTTAACTCCTCACGCGCCATTTTAACTTTTTGTGTTTTCATGTCAAAAGTACGATTTTAGTCCTTACTAGCTTATGCTAGCGACTTCGTCCACGTTGACTACACAAATTTCAAACCTCTATTTCACCCCTTTAGGGAATGAATTTTCAAAAATCTTTTCTTAGCGGATGCTTACGTCATAATACGAGTAGCTATCTGCATGCCAAAATTCAGCCCGATCCGTCCAGTAGTTTGAGCTGTGTGTTGATAGATCAGTCAGTCAGTCAGTCAATCAGTCACCTTTTCCTTTTATATATTTAGATTTTAAGAGTGAACCCTACTTTTGACGTAAACTAAGTTTTTGGCATCATCAAGTATAGGATAATGAGGCGAGATGTAATAAAATAAAGGACGATCGCTGAATTTTAGCGATTCTGAAAACTAATCTAAAGGACCATCATGACAGTTGACCCATAGAGTTATAATGGCGCGTGAGTAGTGATATTTACGGACTATTTATATTCATTTGGTAGATTCTAACCAGAATATAAATGTGTAGAAATTAAAATCATATTGAACATTTTTTTTTTAATCCATAAATAGTCGAATTGGTTATTAGCTAGTGACCCTAAGAGTGAGTCTAACAGCCTACTGTCCTATTTCTAAAAAACGGTTAACTGCAAAAAGTAGTTTTAGATAAGAATTTAGAAGTTTTACATAATGCTTTAAGAAAAACAGAAGCTTTTAAAAATAATTGTACGTATGACCAAACTTTACAAACTTATAGTCTACGTTCCCACAGTTTTAGGCGGATAACTCAAAAACTATTTTGAAATTGCTTTTTAAAAACGAGACGGGGTAAATTTTGGTAGGTAAATGGAAAATCTCTAGTTTCTAGTCCCAAGGATTTAAGCTGACTAAAGTCCAGTCATTCAGTATTTAGTAGGTAGGTATAACTATTGATTGTTTAGACTTTATAAGATTAGAAAAATACGATAGGAAAAAAATTGGGCTTCCATTCAACTTGAAACCATGTTTATAAGTATGATCACTGAACCAATCGTATCTGATATCAGATATGAGATTCCTGTATTTCCCGTTGGGAATATTGAAAGTATCTTTTTAACGTCTACGAGATGTGTTCTCGGTTGCATATTGATTGGATTCCCAATGCTGCTTTGAATATGGAACGTATTAAAAATACTTGTAGATTCGATTTTAAATACAAACTATGCAAACATACCTCGTATAGTTAAAAGTCCATATTTAAATTTTCCGAAATGAGACTGAATTTAAATTTTAAAATTAGACTTACCTACCATACAAAAATAACTGGTCAAGAGCATGCCAGAGCATACATACATAGGTAGTGTTCCGTAGTCATATTTATAACAAGTCTTGTATCGTTAACAAGAATAATAGTTATTAGCTACAAAGTTATTTTTTGTGTGAATTTTCTTTAAAGATTAGTTCGGGAAGCTTCGAAATTAATTCTCGTCCAAAATTCCTCAGTTATTGTAGACCAGTCTTCGAATAGTATGCACAGATGGCATATAGATCCAAGACCTGCGGGTGATTCGATAATTCAGTTATCAATACTAATTGATAGCCATCAAACTCATCTGACATTTGTTTGTTTTACATTGCTGCTTCTGTGAGTGATATTAATAATATTTCGCAGAAAACCTTCAATGGATTCAAAATAAATGTCCACCGAACTTGTATCAGTTGACCACGATGCGGTGTCGATAGTAAATCATAAATCGTAAATCATATTTCTTTTCAAGAACTTTGAAACTTCATAATGATTTGAAAATAACTATTCAACAAGGTCTGAATTTAGGGCATCATACCGAAAAAAAATTTTTGACTCACTTTTCGTGATTAGGAGATTTTCTTGATTAGGTCACTTTTTTTTCAAAATATACATCTTTTGCGTGGCGCTTACAAGTTTCTATGACCATGCTTTTTAAATTTACAGTTGTAATATTTTCTGAATAAATGGCTGTGAAACACAGACAAACAGACAGACAAATGGAATGGGCAAAACTATAAAGATCCCATGTTTTATTACAGAACTTTAAAAATAATTATTTATCAATATAAATTCATATTTTACAGATTGATATTCGTCATGTTTATACCCAGAGTTAATGATTTGTTGAAGTCAATACGAAAATGAAGGTAAACAGAACTGTTAAATATTACAAAAAATGTTTCAGGCTTGAAAGTGTTCAAAATATCTTTGTTAAAATACCGTTTTACTTGTGGTAACTTTGTCTGTAGTAACGCTTGTACCAAGCGTCGTCGGCAACACTATAAAAAGACGGCTGTTATTGCTACACTTTCAGATAAAACGTCAACGAAGACTTTATTAAGTTGGGGGGAAGATTTATTTGAGCCCTTTTTGTGGGAGCTATCCGTGGGGACATAAATTCCATTTTGTCTTCGCTAAGCGCTTATCGGACTGCTTCTCTGAACGCAAATCAAATTAGGGTTTGATAAGATGGTTGCTACGATATGGGCCCAGTTTACAGGCCCTATGTTTTACAGAAATGGAATAAGGATAAAGTGATAGGACCTTGCTGAATGTGATCCTTAGGTACCACTTAATTATGTAACTAGTCTTTTGTCCTAGTTTACAATTTAATAAAGGTTACCCGGTGTGTAACCATTATTAAATTATAATTTCTATATTCTAATGTGTAAAAAATCTGTTTGATTAATTTTTTTTTGATTCATTACTCATTACTCATCAATTGTATTTAAGTGTGCAATCTATCTTTATTTTATATATATAAAAGGAAAAGGTGACTGACTGACTGACTGACTGAATGACTGACTGACTGACTGATCTATCAACGCACAGCTCAAACTACTGGACGGATCGGGCTGAAATTTGGCATGCAGATAGCTATTATGACGTAGGCATCCGCTAAGAAAGGATTTTTGAAAATTCAACTCCTAAGGGGGTGAAATAGGGTTTTGAAATTTTGTAGTCCACGCGGACGAAGTCGCGAGCATAAGCTAGTTAAAAATAAAAGCTTAGGATCCTGATAAAAAATAAATATTAATTAAAAACATTAATAATTTTAAGTCGAAGAATATTTAAGTGAACTCTATACATATACAAAGATATCTACTTATCGGTTTTTCTACATGGCATATATACCTAATATTTTCCCAAATAATTATGTTCTGCAGGAAACCCAATATACCAATAGGTATCTACCTATATTATTATGAGTGTATGATAATAGATAGTGATGATGTAGTATAAGGATCAGAACCAATGCGATTCATGGCGGCTCGTTAATTTTGCTTAGCAAACAATTAAAATTCAAGAATCGAAATGACATAGAGAGCCTGTCTGTTGAGCGAACAATAGAACTATCCTCAGTTGAACTTGAGCAATTCATTGTTGTGTCTGTATATAGACCACCCTTGTCTAACTTTGATCTTTTTGAAAAGGTAATGGATGAAGTCTTATTCAAAATCTCAAAATCAAATAAAAAGCTGATTGTGTGCGGAGACTTTAATGTAAATATTTTGGAAAGTAGCCCTTTAAATGGCAAATTATTAAATCTTTTCAAATCCTACAACCTATCCAACATGTTTATGGAGCCTACAAGAATAACTGTAACTAGCGCCACATGTATAGACAATATTTTTACAAATATAAATCCAATTACTAAAACCATAATTAGCAAATTGGATTCGGATCATTGTGGACAGTTGATCCAGTTTGAAAATTTGAAGAAAAAAAATTCTAAACGTAGAATAACCTTTGTACCAGTAACGTCTGACCGAATTGAGAATATGAGACTAAGCCTTATAAAACACCTTCCATTTTTGTCAAATGGGTTTAGTCCTGATGAAATGTATAATACATTTTTTAATATATTCAATACTATATTTAACTCAATATTCACCAGTAAATCGGTCTTGACTACTGATGCAAAAGTTTTTAGTGAATGGGCAACAGTAGAACTACATAAAAGTAGACAAAAACTATATGAATTGTATGCGGAGCGACAATATGATACTGGTGACGAATTCAAGCAGTACGTTCAACTGTTTTCCAAAAAGTTTAAGAGAGATTGCATTGCAGCCAAGTCAAAATATATCCAGGCAAAAATTAAAAACAGCTCCAATGTAGTAAAAACTACCTGGAAAATAGTTAACGAAGAAACAGGAAGAGTGACACATAAAACTTGTAATTTTGAACTAAAATATCATGACAAGTTGATTACGTCAGACCCCGAGGTTGCAACCGTTTTCGAGACCTTCTTTACAGATATTCCTGTTTCTACTACAAAATCATTGAACTCTTCAGCAGCCGCCGCTCTCTCACTATTGGAGGATAACGTGCCTGAATGTAATAAAATGTTTGAATTCAGTCACGTTAGTTGCTCTGACGTTATCAAAGCTTTTAAATTAATTAATAATAAGAAAACAAATGATCTGTGGGGCATTTCCGTTAACGTTGTGAAATCATTAATTGATATTGTTGCACCCGAGTTAGCATTAATATTCAATAATTGTGTTGACTGTGGTGAGTTTCCAGACTTAATGAAACATAGTAAAATAATTCCATTATTTAAATCAGGTAGTACTAGTGACCCCACTAACTTCAGACCGATATCTGTACTACCCACTTTTAGTAAAATCTTTGAAAAAATAATTTTAACTCAACTGCTTAATTTTTTCAACATTAATGATTTATTTCACACCAAACAGTTTGGTTTTACACGGGGTCGCTCAACAACCGATGCTGGTGTTGAGTTAATACTAAATATATTTGAAGCCTGGGAGGAATCACGTGATGCGCTTGGCGTTTTATGTGATTTATCCAAGGCTTTCGACTGCGTTGATCATGAAACATTGGTCGCGAAATTGCACCATTATGGAATTAGGGGTGCAGCATTGGAATTGATGAGTTCTTACCTAAATGATAGAATACAAAGGGTAGACGTGAATGGAAAGCGATCTCCCGGATCCGTTGTAAAAATGGGGGTGCCACAAGGTTCCATCTTAGGACCTTTTCTGTTCCTTATTTACATCAATGACCTTCCTTACCTCGCTAAGGACAATTACGGGATAGTCTTGTTTGCTGATGATACATCACTTTTATTTAAAATCAATCGATACTTAACAACTTTTGATGAAGTAAACAATTCTCTCATCAAGTTAGTACAGTGGTTCGAAGCTAATAACCTGCTTCTCAACGGGAAAAAGACAAAGTGTATTAAATTCACTTTACCAAATGTTAAGCAGGTGAAAACCACTGTGCAACTTAATAATGAGGAATTAGATTTAGTGGATACCGCTATTTTTCTTGGAATAACGTTAGATGCAAAACTTCAATGGGGCTCTCATATAAATAACTTATCGAACAGACTTAGTTCTGCCGCATATGCGGTAAAAAAGATTCGCCAGTTGACAGACATAGAAACTGCGAGACTAGTATATTTTAGTTACTTTCACAGCATTATGTCATATGGTATATTATTATGGGGTAATGCTGCTGATATTAATTCTATTTTTGTGCTGCAGAAAAGGGCTGTTCGAGCCATATACAGTATGGGGCCACGAGAGTCGCTGAGAACTAAATTTAGGGAAGTTAAAATTATGACAGTGCATAATCAATATATTTTTGAAAATTTACTGTACGTACATAAAAACATAAATAAATTTAAAAAAAAAAGTGACTGTCATAATATAAATACTAGAAATAAAAATAAACTTGTAATTCCCGCCTCTAGGCTCAGTAAAGTTAGCAATTCATTTGCTCGTAATTCCATACGTTTCTATAATAAGCTTCCAGAAGACATATTGGAGATGTCTCTCAACAAGTTCAAAGTTTTCATAAAACGTAAACTAATTGAAAAATCCTATTACAATGTAAAGGATTATTTAAATGATAAGCAAGCTTGGGAATGAGTTGCTTAACGACTTTGTGATAGTTCTAATAAGTTTCAATAAATTTGTAAAGTGGTGATAATAAAAAGAATACCCGGCTGAGTTTGTTGTGGGCTCTTCTCAGACCTGGGCGCGTTTGGAACCCTCGTAGCTTTAGTTTTAAGTTTGCGTTATAATTATCACCACTATATTATCTTACAAATCTAACACTATACCAGACAATCAATAAGAGTAATTTATTACCTATTTTGAATAAATCATTTGACTTTGACTTTGACTTTGATAGACTCTCTTTGTCGAAGACAATAATAATTATATTATCTTAAACAAAGATAATTCCGGGAATTATACTGCCATCCTCATACCTCGCCAAAAAAGTGAACTAATTTTTCTAAATAGAATGCTACGTAGGACTTAACTTTTTACTTTTTGGTCCTAAATACCATTTTCTTTGAAACACAAGTTTTTCTAAATTCTAAATTTTTTGGAACAATATGAAATTAAATGATTTATTTTGCCAAATGTGAGTAAGAATATCTAATAAAATATTAACTACATTGATGGCGCTAACTCTTATAATATTTTTTACAGTTAGCTAATATTTTTTTTAGATAAGCAATAATATAACATAAATAAAACACAAATATTTGAAAGTAAACAAAACTTGTTTTATATTTTGGTAATTTTCTTTATATAGAGCTGTTTTTTGATTATTTTTGTTTATGAAATTAATTTAAAAAAAAACACTTTACAAGAGGTAAGCATACCTACACATTTGTAGGAGTACATTACTTACAAGTATCGATCAATTACGGTGAATTATAAACCCTTCTTAATGCTTATTGTTGATAATTAATTATTATAATTACCTACCATTGTTATGTGTGATAATAATATTTATGCAATTAAACTAATTACCTACCTATTAAGAACAGATTTCGTTCTGAATTTAATTTTTTAAATTTCAAACTAGTAGTTAGGTAACACAGGATAATTGGAACTCCATTTTACTAAGTAAAAAATCCTGCAAATTCTAAATCTTTTTGACCAATAGGTTGACGACATATTAGGTAATTATTAAAACTTTAGATATATTACAACATGGCTAAGATTTTATTATATATCTTAGGTTATCCTACGAACTTAATAAATACAAAAGTGTGTTTGTTAGTGGGTTTATCTTTCAATCACGCCACAACGGATCGATGTGATTTTTTGCACATACCTATGTATAGTTAAGGGTCTGGAGAGTAAGAGACTATAGCTTTTACTCCAAAATCAAAATGATTAAAGTGGATTTAAGTCTACGTTTTAGGATTCCGTACCCCAAAAGGAAAAAGGCACCCTTATAGGATCACTTCGTTGTCTGTTTGTCTGTTGTGTCTGTCAAGAAACCTATAGGTTACATTCCGTTTACCTAGAATCATGAAATTGAGCAGGTAGGTAGTTTTTATAGCACACGTAAGGGGGAAAATCCGAAAACCGTGAATTTGTGGTTACATCACAAAAAAAATTAAAATGTGTTCATCAACAAATATTAGTATTTCATCTTGCAAAGTACAAGATTAATATACCAAGTGACTTGTGAGTTATTATATGAAAGGGATTTACCTGTAAATTCTAAAACGGACTTTAAGTATTATTTTTATGAATACTTAATCGTTTTTAGTTTATCATGCAAAATGTCGAAAAACTGTAGTACGGAACCCTCGCCTCGGTGCGCGAGTCTGACTCGAGTTGGCTGGTTTTTTTTAATTTAAATCCACGCGGGCGAAGTCACGGGCACCATTACTTTATCATTTATTTTATTTTGGCACTAAACACTCATTAAGAATAATTACATTAATCTCCTATTCAGTAATAATTTTAGCCTTTATAATGATAAAATAATTAGTTATCACAATAAACAATAAAATAATTATTTAAAGACATAATATTTACAATTTAATTATTATTCAGTCAATCAATTAACTTAGATTAAAATTACTTAGTACAAATATATGAAAAATAATGATGTCTTCCGTCTGTCTGATGAACCAACGTATAGATAACGAACAGCGTTATCTATACGTTGGTTCATCGCTCATCCAATTGAGTTGAAACCACACGAGTAGATATATATCTTTACGCATGTGTTGATCTTTGTACAGTAATTATAGAGACTTGCAGAAAGTTTTTTGATATCCTTAGCTAGTTATAAATAAATTAAAATAATTTACACATTTAATTTACTAGGTATATTAAAATAAGTTTTTACACCGCAAAACGCTGCTTACTTTTCTTCTCCCATTAGTGATGCGGAGCGGAGTCGAGTATTCTTGATAACTACCTAAACTCAGCTATATCTTTAACATATCGTTAAATTGGTATACTGAAAACAAAACACGGAGAACACGTGCCACGTTTGGACGCGCCTGGGCTTGCCACGCGTCACGTGTCGTTATTTCAAAGTCAATAAAGCTTAGTTCGGGTTGTTATCAAGAAAGTCGCCGCACCTCAGCTCTCTCGGTATGCGTTGCGCCCAACTCTTCTTGGTTCTACCACACTCCACCGCATAAGGTTAGTAGTGGTAACTTCTTTATACTGTGTTCCTACAGCATAATAATACTCATATTTTTCTCTTCAAATACGTACTCACTTTACTTTCAAAAAATATTTTATACAGCTTTTCAATTGTTTTTTATAAAATTCAATATTTTCTATAAGTGATTGAGATCATATTTTGATGATGAGATTGTTGAATGTTATCTCTCTTTGTTATATTATCAAACATTTTTGCGGTAAAAGGCAGCAATTGTTTCACCAATCTTCAGGGCAATACTCGACCAACTGGGCTACAGTGCACGGTCTAAGACAGCACTCATCCACAATTTGACGCTTGTGTCGTTCCTTCGCATAAAACAGGGAGGCCCTTTTGGATCTCACTTTTGAAAGGCTCGAAGAAGGCAAGTCGCTCACTGGAATACCTCCAGTACAAATATGGAATAAAAAATTTGAAAGCGATCGACTGCACAGATCTTTGAAAACCGAATTTAAAGTCAACGAATCACCACTAATAATTCTTCCGTACAAAACCAACAAGCAAATTATCCAATGAACATTTTTACTTGTCACGAAACACATTTTTTTTATTTTAATTTGAGCTTTGTTCACAACAGCCGAGTGTAAAAGAAACTGGCGTTTCCGTCTAGTGCAAGTCCGTCGATGCCTCTGAATAAATAGAGGCGATAACCTTTGTCAATTATGTTAACTGAACGACATTAAGTTCAAAACAACACGTCGGGGGCCTCAGGATGTAAGGTAAATTACAAACGAAAACAACATTATTTTTTAATAGCTTTTGTTCGCGACTTCGTCTGCGTGACCTACATAGCGGAATCGGATCACATTACCCCCTGTATTAATATAATCTCAAAACTTCTTTAAATTATAGTTTGGTATAATTAAATATGACGAAAAGTACATGTGGGCTATAAAAGTGGAAATTTTACCTGATTCAATAATAAATTAGCAGTTGTTTAAATGCTGACATTTTTGGAAAGATGCATTCTTAAAAAATTCGGAGATGCATATTTTAGATAAACCAATTTTGCACCTTTACACCCGAATTTTAGTTTTAATTCTTGCTTTTATTCTATGCACCGTATGCACCGTGAATATATATAATGATAATTCTAATATATTTAAAATAATAGTAAATAATCTTGTGTATCATATCGTCATGATCAACCCATCGCCGGCTCACTACAGAGCATTAGCATTGGTAGACCTTGCACACCCTTTAGAACATTATGGAGAACTATCAGGCATGCAGGTTTCCTCCCGATATTTTTCTTCACCGTTAATCAACAGCGGTTCAACGGTGAATCTTGTATAGATGTTTATTAACGGTAGCTTCGGACAAAAAGTTTAACCTATTGTGCGGTACGCCTTACGACGACTCCACAAATGATTTGTTATTTATAGAATTAAGATAGTAAGTTGTTTTTAGAGTTTCATTTGTAGACTGCGGGAACGTTTGCTCACTGCGTGAAATGACGGCTTATCAATAAAATTATTGACCTCAAATTATGTAAATGATAGCGCAAGGCCAAATTCAAAACAATAGGAATGTTTTTTTACGTTGTTTTTGTGAACTTTTTCTGAATTTTATAAATATTTTGTCAAGAGTCAATCGTTTTTATAAAATAAAACTATGTTTATCTAATAAAACATGTCAAATAGGTACAAATAAAAAATAAATATATTATGACGAGTTATGACTGGTGCTAATTACCTACGTATAAGCATTACCTACTCACTTTTTTTAAGTCTGAGTGATGATCTTTATGTATATTAGTAATGTAGGTAGATACTATCTAGGTGCTAATATGTATTTGTTTTTAAACAATCTTACACTTGTAACATTATCAGCCAGTAGATACTTTATGTTTTCGTCGTAGCAAATAAAAATAACATAGTTTCCAAAATTAACTTAATGAGTTGGGGCCATTGACTTAGGTATATATTACTTCGTATGGACAGGGCTATTGAACAAACAAAATGGCACCGGCTCAGAGGTGCTTTAGCACCAATGCAACCTCAGTGACGTCTGGATTTCAAACGGGTCGTTCATTAGTATCTGAAAGGTGGCGCTGATTTATTTGGTTCCAAAACCGTGAAAAATTTTGTTCGCTTGACCATATCTTGTCATTTATATCGATGGTTGGGGCCGAAATTAACAACATTATTTATAATCAATCCTATCTGTAATCTGTCGTTATTATTATTATTATTAATTTCAGCCGGTACTTGACATAGGTACTTACGAGTAAGTAATAGGTATATTTTGTAGTGATTGCCTCTTGTTTGTAAGATGAATAATCGCATCGCTGCATAAGGAAGTTTCTCGTGGAAAATTTGTAGATAAATAACCTAAGTAGCTTTACTAAGTAGTCTATATATTATATAGAATTCAAAGTCCTGACTGACTGATTGACTGACTGACATAGATATGAACGCACAGTTCAAAAACCGCTGGTCCTAAAGACATGAAATTTGGAGGGTCTATTCTTTGTGAAGAGTAGGTACCTATCCACTAAGAAAGGATTTTTCGAAATTCCACCCCTAAGTGGGTTAAATGGGGGATGGAAGTTTGTATGAAAGTCGGTCAATTTTCAAGTTATTTGCATGAAAATTGGTATTTGGGTTTTCGATCACTAATGAAGGAACACGTGTTTCAGGATTTTTGGCAAATGCACCCATAAGGGTGGTCAAATAGGGGATGAAAGTTTGTATGGGTAAGTTTTAATTATTGATATTATAATTAACTTGAAATTTGGAAAGTAGGTTTTTTCTTGAGGTTAGGTGTCAGTTAAGAAACCACTATGAGAAAATCCCCCCCCTAAAGGGGTGAAATGGGGGTTGGAAGGTTATATGTGTTATTCGGTGCTGTTCAGAGTGCGCGTCCTGATGTTATAATGTTTGTTTCTGAAAAAAAATGTCATTTGTTTCCTGTAGGCCCCGCGGGCGAAGCGGCGGGCAGAAGCTAGTACCTACATACAAGTGTGAGCAAGTGGGAAAGGCCAAACGACAGAGGAGATATTTGATTGACACATGTTTACAATTACTGTAGTGATAATATAGTGTTTTTGGCACATGACCTTTAGTTAATCTCGTGTACAGTAAGATTGTTTTCTTCCACTTGTTCGTAATTTGCTACTTTACTAAGGAAAGGACCTGGAGAGTGACATATGCTACTTTTTATCCCGGAAAATCAAAGAACTCCCACAGGATTTTAAAAAACCTAAATCCACGCGGATGAAGTCGCGGGCATCAGCTAGTTTGTTATTAAAATGGCAATAGAAATACACACTCTGTGAAAATTTCAACTCTGTACCTATTACATTTCATGAGACTGACAGACAGAGACGGATGAAGAGTGAAGGCTTAGTAATAGGATCTCGTTGGCATCCTTCGGATACGGAAACCTAAAAAAAAATATTAAAACAAGAAACTAAAAGGAACTGAGTTCAAATTTTTAATTTACCTTTTAAATGTTTAATTGCTAACAACTATTATTATAAAATGCATAAAGAATATTTGCACAGCTACAGCATACTAAACGAAGTAAAAGTTCATAATTTATCCCAGAGCACTGGCGGTTATAAATATTCAGAAAACACATTAGTTTTTCATTCTCTGAATGTAAACACAGACTGCTCCGTAAAAGCGCTTACTTTGGAGTCTTGAATAAGCTTATTGTTTTAAATGCTATATGAAAAGTGGGAAAAATATATCGAGGTGTACGATAAATTATTTTCAGTTAGATAATATTATGTAAGTACATATGTGATTTTTAAGTAAACGTAATTCTAAATAGATAGGTAGGGAATAATATAAGCACGTAGGAAAACGTGTAAACGACCTTCTATCTATTTAATTCTAAGATAAGGCTGAAATGTTTACTAAATTATAATAACCTCACTAATTGGATAATTTGGGACAGGTAGCTAGTACTTACAGTGTTATTTAAAAATAATTTACTAACCTACTAATTTTAGTGAAAATATTCATACCAAAAGTGCCACGGGCCAATTAGGTAGGTACCTAGGTAACAAAAATATTTTTAGTTCAATAAGTCAATCACACTGTTTACGATATTTAATTTGGATTCAAATAATAAGTATTTCATCTCTCCCACATTTATTATTTTTCCTAAAATGTTGTTGTTTGACCGACATCCATGACACAATTTATGATAAATAACAATTTATCTATTACGCGACCCAGTTTCTAATTAAAATTAGAGTACAAAGAGTTGTGGCGCCTGAACAGCCATGAGTCATTGCATGTCAGGCACTGGATATTAATTAAATACAAGTACGCTGGAAGAGGAATGCCATACAAAATAACAGTTCTTTTTTGTGCCGATTCGTAGCGCGCCACAGAGCGTAATTACCGAGAATTAAAACTTTGTGTCACATGTTTTTTTTGCGATAGAGATAGCGAGCAAACGAGCAGGTGGGTCACCTGATGTTAAGTGATTACCGCCGCACATGAACATTTGAAGCACCAGAGGAACTGCCGATGCGTTGCCGGCTTTTAGGAATATGTTGGTCCGCCCCTTGAATAACCCCACGTTGTATTCTAGTGGGAACACCGCCGAAGGGAGTTTATTACACAGCTTGCATGTGCGTGGAAAGAAGGATCTGGTACAACGGACGGTCGAAGTGCACTGCAGGTGGTGAGGGTGAAATTACTTACGGCGGCGCGCGGTGTCTTCGTGTTGACAGATATCTCAAGACTAACATTTAGATACGAGTACGCTCATATGACACTCACTGCTGCTAATAATGCAAAGATGGCGAAAATAATGTTGTTTCAAAAAAAAATAGATTGTTAATGGCAGCAGGTCCAGCGCACTTGTATTAGTAGAGATCAGTAATTTTAAGTGAATGTGCACCCTAGTGCGAGTTTCCACATCTCAAAAACTTTGATGATTTGCGTAGGATTCCGCTCTTTAGGTAACAAACGGTCAGCATTTTGCGTGGTATTTTTTTAATATTTTGATTGTCACATACACAACCCAAAACCAAAGGTATTTTAAAATTTAAACTTTTTAGATGTACTTAGGTAGGTAGATACTCATTGAAAGTTCTAATGGTAGTGGCTGTAGGGGCTAAGTTTGCTAAGCTAAAGTTAAAATTATTTTATTTTATACTTTACTTAGGTAGGAACGCTAGAACAGCAAAATAAAAGATATCAGTGCTGTATAATTATTATGTTCTAATTTAATGTTAAAACTAAAATTCGCATATAATATTCTTCTGCGCTGTAATGTGAACTCTGATTTAACCAAAACACCCAACAGAACACACTGGTATCACCATTACAGCTGTGAATTATTGTATGTCATAAGCTCTGATGTACAGTTGCAATATATTCGCCGTGACATCCTTCGTGCTAGTATACAAACATATTATTATAACAGGGAATAAGAGCAAAAGCACACGTAAACATAGGCGATCGGAGATTTGATCACTTTTCAGAAAGTTAAAGTTGCGATTGAACTCTCTGCATTAGGTATCATTTTAATCGCTTCTTGCAGTAAGATTCTTGCGGTCTGATGGGAGGTTTTGGCCGTGGCTAGTTATACCACCCTACCGGCAAAGCCGTGCCGCCAAGCGATTTAGCGTTCCGGTACGACGCCGTGTAGAAACCAAAGGGGCATAGGTTTAATAAAAACTGCCGTACCCCTTCGAGGTTAGCCCGCTTCCATCTTAGACTGCATCATCACTTACCACCTTGTCGTTGGTGAGATTGCAGTCAAAGGCTAAGTATCTGAATAAATAAATAAAACTAGATGCAGCAAGCGAACGAATATCGCAGGAATTTAGTGAGGCTTTGACTTATATCATTTTTTTAAATGATTTCTTCTTTCTTTATAGCTCAATGTTGAACGACACTTCTCTGCTAGCTTTTCACGGCTCAACCGTTCAACCGATTTTGACGAAAAAACCTCCAAATTACGATCTAGTATCGATGCAATAGCATAAAACGCGTGATTTTTATATTGCTTTCGATCATAGTTTCAAAATTATTATCAAAACGCGAAGTAGCATCAATGTAAATCGTGGATTGCCGATGCTAAAAGTATAGTGTGTGTTTTGACCTTTATTTATACTCACTGATATGAGAAATTGCAAGAGATTTGCAACATGTCCGTCGCTGTATGAAGGTGTATCTTCACGTTCTTCGTCCAAGCAGTCTATCGACTCTGTTCGGTTTTTTTAACACTAGATGCCCGCGACGTCGTCCGCGTGGATTTAGGTTTATTGAAAATCCCGTGGGAACTCTTTGATTTTCCGGGATAAAAAAAGCCTATGGCCCCGGAGTGTAAGCTAACTCCGTACCAAATTTCATCAAAATCGGCTAAGCTGTTGGGCCGCGAAAAGCTAGCAGACAGACACACATTCGCATTTATAATATTAGTATAGAGTATAGAGTATAGGTAATGCACTAACAAGTATTACAATTTACATAATCCACGCGAATCAAGATGCTGTTATTACAGTTAATATAGTTTCTAGGGCCAGCTATGAAGTCAACACGCCAAGCATGCACGTTCTGATTTCAACTGGTTTTGCTCATTCTAATAGTTTCATTAACACTAACAAAACAAATACGCGGTCCCCGACTCCCTCTGGGTAAAAATAAAACGCTGCCAACTCATAATCCTTCGTAATAACGGCCGGATTAAAACTTGGATGCCCGAAGCTGCAAAACATTGAAGGCGAGCGAAGTTTCAATTAATAAGAACCCAAAAGTTATACAGCCAAGGTTTTATTGGTCACACAGAATTTCGGATATTTGGCCACCGCTAAACATAAAACAACTGCGAAAAACAAAAATCTGGTCCAGGTTCGATCCGCCACAAAAATGGTCTAATGGTCGGTTCACATTATTCCAGTAGCATTCCAGTCCAGCATTCCAGTCCAGTGCTGGAATGCTACTGGAACAATGTGAACCTGCACTGGAATGTACCCATTCCAGTGATCAATCCAGTCCAGTGACTGGAATGACGGTCTATTTTTCATTCCAGCTCGCCCATTCCAGCGCCACTGGAATAGTGTGAACGGCCAATCCAGTGCTTGATTACACGTTTTACAGTGAACACGCATTGTTGTTTTTTGTGGAGTTCTATAGCTAATTCCTAACAATGAAATTAACTGAAAACCAAACTCTTCTGTTTGTTTCTTTGTATAGAGAACATGTGTGTCTGTGGGATATCACTTCAGAATTTTATAAACACAAAGGCATGCGCCAATCCGCCCTGCAAAAAATTTGTGAGGGTATGCAAATAGAAGGTTTTACTGTAGAAGATGTAAAAAATAAAATAAAAAGTATGCGATCTACATACTACCTTGAACTGGACAAGATTAAAAAATCCTCCACTTCTGGTGCTAGTGGTGATGTTTACCAGCCGAAGATAAAATGGTTCGCCGAGTTCAATTCATTTATAAGAAATGCAATGGTGAAAAGAAAAGTACAGGTTTGTTTGTTAAGAAATTAAATTATTCAGAATTTATTAATGAAATTATATAATTCTAAGATTATTTAGAATGAATGATAAATTGAAATGAATTTTCGTCTACAACCAGTGACTATAAAATTTACAGTTACCTACTTTTTAAAAAATCATATTATTTTGCCACGGTACTTTCCCTTCGTTCACAAAATAATTAGTATACTGTGTTCTTTTCTCTCTTGCACTTAACGATGAATGGTTACTGCCTTGCTGTGTGATACTGTTTAAACCGCGTACGTCAGTTCTCCACATACCTTCAATCAAACTGTGGGTATCAATATCATCGCGGTCAACAGAACAAGTAGTTAGATAAGCGCTCGACTTTTTTCGTAACCAGTTGTGTAGAGAACAAGCTGCAAATACAATGTGATCCACAGTATCTATCTTTGTCGAAATAGCCTTTTCGAAAACTCGAAATCGGTTTGCTAATATTCCAAAAGCATTTTCGACAATGCGTCTGGCACGTGATAATCTGTAATTAAATATTTTTTCTTCAAAACTTAAATTGGGCCCAGGATATGGTTTCATCATGTATGTTTTTAATGGAAAGGCAGCATCAGCTACAATTACCCCTCCTTCTGGTATAAAGCCGCTAGTTTCCAATTGATTATAGATAGAACAGTTTTTGAAAATACCACCATCAGATGCACTTCCATTTGCTCCTACGTTGATATAGGTAAAGCAATAATCGTGGTCTACAAGTGCCATTAAAACAATGCTATTATCTTTTTTATAATTAAAATTCACACTTCCATACTCCTTGGAGCCCGTAATTTTAATATGTTTTCCATCAATCGCTCCGTAGCAAAGGGGAAAGTTCCACTTATTCCGAAATCCTTTCTCGATTTGTCCCCATTCGAGTGGCGTACTTGGTACCTGTAATAAAATAATAATTTTATTTTCAGGAAAATACAGAATCTCAATCTAGAGTGCGGGCTGATGACGATCCCTCCGCTTTTGCACCAGAAACTCCTACACCAGAAACTCCTACACCGGAAACTCCTACACCGGAAACTTCTGCACCGGAACCACGAAAGAAGAAGTCTAGATTAACAGAGTTATCTGCAATTGTCAAAAACATGAAGGAGATCAAAAATGACTTCTCCAACTCAGAAAGAGAGGAAGATGAATTTGATATCTTTGGAAAATACATTGCAACGCAATTAAGAAAACTTTCCACAGAACAGGCTATCCTAGGCCAAGAAGAAATACAAAAAGTGGTAACAAAATGTAGACTGAACGATTTGAGATTTAGTAATACGAGTTATTCTCACATACTACAAGCGCCTGGTCCAAGTTCTAATACATTTTCAATGAGTCCAGCATCTACTACAGACACCCAAGCCACTGATGATTCACTTAATTTATTGTGTGAAGATACAGAATACGCCAATATTATTATGAATGCTTTCAATCAAGCTTAAATGTGAAATAGTGTTAAGTATGAGGAAATTATAATAAAGAAAATTAGTTACCTTGATGTGATCTTTTAATGCCCTTTTTATTTCTTGACAAACTTCTGATATGATTTGCGATATAGATGATTTTGGCAACCGAAACAGATGACTGAGGCTTCTGTAACTATTTCCAGTAGATAAAAAGGATAGAGTGACTTCTAGTTTTAATTTTGCAGGTATGGCATCTCTTAATAATGTATCGTTACGTTGAATATTGTTTGAAATTAATGATAACAACTCCTCAAAATTTTCTGCTGTCATTCTCATTGCCAATCTATATTCATAGGCATCTTCTGATTTCAGCTGTTGCAAAAGCATTGTTGAGCCTCCTTTTACATTTCTTTCGCTTATCCAGTTTCTCACCCAAATCCGCTTTTTTCTTTTTAGTTCTTCTTCAACTACATCAGTTACTTCTTCTAACAGTAATAATTGAACAGTTTTAAAACAATTTCTAAACTCCTTTCTTGAAAGCATTGTCACTATAGTGTTACCGATCTAACAGCTTTTGAATGACTGGAATAATGTGGACGATATAATCCAGTCCAGCACTGGACTGGATTAACTCGCTGGATTACTGGACTGGAATAATGTGAACTGACCATAAAACTGACAACATTTCCTTATTTTTTTAGATAAGTAAAAAATGCAATAAGTTCTAAACAATGATACCATGAAATGGTAAAATTTTTTTTTGCTCCTTTTTTATGTATGATCTAATTGAATTTCTAATTCAATGTTTGTTTTTGGTTTGTCTAATACTGATTGCCACCAGGTACGTAGGTCGTAGGTACTGCAGCAATGTCTTGGCCGTGATGTTTTTCGCCTCCTCCAGGTGCAATTTGTTTCTCTAGGTGAGGACTATGTTTATACATTACCGCATGGCAGCAACAAATGATGTGTAAAGTCGTTCTACTTCTAGGCAGAGCCAACACACATCCGTGTCTTGGAGCTTGAAGTTGAACTTATTAGGGTTCCGTACCTCAAAAGGAAAAACGGAACCCTTATAGGATCACTTTGTTGTTTGTCTGTCTGTCTGTCTGTCTGTCTGTCTGTCCGTCTGTCTGTCTGTCTGTCGGTCTGTCATGAAACCTACAGGGTACTTTCCGTTGACCTAGAATCATAAAATTTGGTAGGTAGGTAGGTCTTATAGCAGACATTCGGGGAAAAATCTGGAAACCGTGAATTTGTGGTTACATCACACAAAAAAAATTGTGGACATAAACTAATAATTAGTATTTTCAATTTTCGAAGTAAGATAACTATATCAAGTGGGGTATCATATGAAAGGTCTTCATTTGTACATTCAAAAATAGATTTTTATTTATTTTTAGGCATCATAGTTTTTGAATTATCGTGCAAAATGTCGAAAAGACACGACTGTAGTACGGAACCCTCGTTGCACGAGCCTGACTCGTACTTGGCCGGTTTTTGTGTCTATTAAATAATAAATATAATAAATAAATAATATACTTACTATACTATAATATACTACAATAGAGAAAGACTCTTACTCCTTCTCAGTTCAGTGCCTGTTTTACAATATTAATTATTTTTAGATGACACTTATTATTCACGCATTAAATATCATAATATCTGCTTCATCCATCCGTTTGTAACTTAAAACCCCCAGAACGGATTGTATTGAGGTTTTTATTGTAGTCTGGAATGCTTCCGCGAAAGGTTTACGTGGATTACTCTTCTTCTTTTTGTCGATCCATCTTTTCGGTTTGTTGCATTCATGTTGCGTACCTACTTTGTTAATTTCAGTTTTCTATATCTACATAGTACTTGCCTAATTTAATAAAATTTCTTTTCAAAAAGAAGAAATTTAAATGCCACTGATTTGGTTCTTCTTTTTTAAAAGATTTATTTTTTGTTTTTAATGCCTTTTAAGTCCATATCAGTTTACCGTCGAACATAGACTTCCTCCCTTTTTTGAAGTCGGTTACAATGAGTATGATTCTTCTAAAGGTGATCTCGTACAGCACGCCGACATACCAAAGACGCAAAACACTCGAGACTGGCATGCAATTTTTTTTCCTACTGAAATTACACTGAAATTACTACTGATTAATAGCTTCATCTTATGTGACAGAAGCTGGTTAAACTTTTTCACAAACATCTCAATGGCAATGCAGCCAGTATTCTTGGCATCATTCCACGCGGGCAAGATTTATACAGTAACCAGATAAGGCTAACTTTAAGTTATATTCTAACATTTTCAAGTAGGTAATATTTATTAATAGAGTTATTAATTATTTCGTCAAAAAGGCGTCTGCTAATAACTCATATAAACATTTCACATTTCGAAAAGTAGGCGATAGCTGAAAGCGGTATTACAAAACCTACACATTAAGTTTCCAACATGGCCGAAAGTTTCGACTTGGCGCTTTGTTTTCTTACAAAGCAATTTCACCAAACTTCGAGCCAACTTGAGGACAGCGGTTTTCTGATTTAAAACTTGGCGAGTGACAGAAATTCTGTATTACGTTTAATTATTATTTATTCACTCATTTCTGTTCTTAATTCAGCCAATTAGAAATGTTTGAAAATAATTGGCTGAATATTTTTTATGTATATGCACGTTTGCGACTCAATAAAAACCTAACTAATGTATGCAAATGTAAGAAATAGGTAGATGCCTATACTCTTACTTTACTTTATCTTTTCCTCCAGCTTCTTAATCATTTTGCATCCATCGAAGAAAAGGATTTAAAAAGTAGCATCTATTTACATTTATTTTATGTACCTATTTATCAGATAATGCCCGCGACTTCATCTGTATAGAAATATTATTAGAGTTGAAGTAATCTTATTAAATGCACTAGAATAGAATCCCTAGAAACCTAAAAGAGTATCATAAAACATCCACACTTTACACTGAAAATTGATTCAATTTCTCTTCCAATAGAAAATATTTATCTTCTTGCACTCGACAGGCGCTGTTATCGGAAAAACACAGTGGGTATACCAGTAGGTATTGCACAAAATTATATAAATTGCTTAGGTACTTTTAGCACCTGAGTTTTACAACACAAGAGGATTCTTTAATTATTATTTTGTCGCCTTAATCTTCTAGTATGACTGATTGATAAATCAACTAGGTAGGCACAGCTTAAGTCTAAAAAAATTTGGTTTAGCTAATCAGAGTGTGCTAACACAATCACAATTTCAAGAAGGGATTTTCATCCAGTCTAAGCTTGAGCAAAGTACATACTTACATCATAATATTATAGTAAACAACTACAATCAACGAAAAAAAACCGGCCAAGTGCGAGTCAGACTCGCGCACCGAGGGTTCCGTACTACAGTCCTATTTTGTCGTCATATAAATAAATAATCTGTTTTAGAATGTACAAGTGAAACCCTTTCACATGATACCTCACTTGGTACAGTAATTTTACTTTGAAAGTTGAAAATACCAATATTTGTTGAATATATTTTATTTTTTTTCTTGTGATGTAACCACAAATTCACGGTTTTCGGATTTTTTCCTTTACTTGTGCTATAAGACCTACCTACCTAAGAAGTACCCTATAGGTTTTCCTAATAGACACGACAGACAGATAGACAACGAAGTGATCCTATAAGGGTTCCTTTTTCCTGTTGAGGTACGGAATCCTAAAAATGTGCGTGAATACGGAAAAAATTACCAGGCCTGCAAACACGCAAACCTTTTTTTACTTGCAATTTCAGTTTGTAATAAAATTATAATCCAAATCTAAATTTAATATTTAAGTAAATCTTTTGTTTATACCTACCTATATATTATCTATAATTATGGTATGTACTATTAGTTGCTTGATTCGTCAAACAATTTAATTACTTTTTAATAAAATTATATTGCTGTACCTATAATTTTTTTAAGTAAATTAACACAACTTGTGTGACCTATTTAGCGAATATGACAAACCTTTCCATGCCATTTTACTTAAATAGGCAGGCTTATCTAAATGTTATTGTGTACATTAACTGACACGCGATTTAAAGTAAATTGTACCTAGTGTTTAGTCTAAACAACTACTAATACCCTTATTCACATTGCCACGCGAAACGTGGCGTCGATATCGATATCGGTGTGATATTTACACGTTCCAATGTCAAATACAGCTTAGTAGCAGTCGCAGTGATTGGCAAAGGGTTATCGACTAAAGTGGCACTCGTGCAACTAATATTTTTACTCTTTATCCGTATAGGGCAAAAGTAACAACTAAATCAATAGGATTGCGATAAAGTCATTTATGTACAAAACTGAAACAATGTTACATTTCTATGAGTGTATACCTAGGTAGGTACTTAGAAATTAGTAATAGAGAAAGAGAGCCAGCGCGTTCTAGACCTTCGTTATTTTATAAAAGCTAAAAGTATCTCTGCATATTGTCCTCAACACTGGGAGGAACGTTTGTTTGGATCATGGTGGCTTTGGGAGATAACAGGTACTAAAGGTGTAAAAGATTTTTTTACACCTTAATAAAGTACAAATAAAGTACAATTTTTTTTTTATGTTTTCTTCGGAGTAGTATAAGAAAACACGTCATACATTGCACGACACTAGTATGCAATCCGAGTATGGGGTTGCAACCCCCTGCCAGACACCTTTAAAGTTTAATAAATTATTAACGTTTACGCAACAGTTACGCAAGCCTCAGTATAAATATTAGTTATCAAAACGTGTCTACAAAACTACATCGAGTTTGATTGGTTAATATTCAAATTAGAAACAAACTACGTTCGTATGGGGCGAGCGCCGGAGCGACCACCGTTAATATACTCGAATCTTGTAAAGAAGGATAGAAAAATGTGATATCGTGGGAATGCTGCAGAGTAAAAACGAAAATATACAACATGATGTATGCCACTTAAGCACACATTAGCACAGTGTCCGCTTGAGTATGATAAATGTGCGTACGCCATTGCTATGACATAATTTCTCTTGCAAGGCAGACCACTTATGTGAGATGTATGGACGCTTAAGGGCATGCCCACGGACTTTTCGCTGTGAGAGTTAGGAGCTCAAACAGTCTAAGGACATAAAGTCTGCGCAAAGCGTCACTCAAGGAACCACAAGCTTAATCTAAATGTACCTATTATATAAAAGGCGAGAAGCTGGCTGACTGATCTATTAACGCACAGCTCAAACCACTTGACGGATCGGGCTGATATTTGGCATGCAGATAACTATTATGACGTAGAGCATCCACTAAGAGAAGATTTTTGAAAATTCAACCCCGAAGGGGTGAAATAGGGGTTTGAAATTTATGTAGTCCACGCGGACGAAGTCGCGGGAATAATCAACTGAAACAGACAAATATATAGTACAACATGCAGCATACGATATGTAAAGCCCGCCCTCCCACTCCTAAGCTTGTGGTTCCTTGTGTGGCATGGACTTCCTCAAAGTAACGCAAATCGTCACTGTTGCAGAGGTGGGACGGTTTATCTTGTCGTGCTAGTATATGCAGCTCCATATAATGTGAGTAAAGCGAACTTTTTGTCCGATGTGGTATGGAGCAACCCTCCAACTCCCATGGCCCCACCAACCTTCTCAGATATATAGGCCGAATCGCGAGAGCGCGCCCGTTCAGTACTTGCTCTTTGCATTTTCTCGGGGCGTCTTCTTGACTACCTACAAAATACCTCCTGCTGCTACTGCTCTTCTGTGTTTCCAGTCGGCCGGTATAGGGCAGAAATAAAGTTGGTATCTCACGGTACCGTCGCATTTCGCGCATCTCTATTTCGTGGGCGACTCCATACTCGCCTATACAGTTTTCACGCGCCGCGCGCCCCGTAGGCATTGCCGCTTGCTACATCGTTGAAACTTGAGGGTGGGTGATAAAAGCGAATAATTATGTAAAGAATATTTTATCATTTTTGGCCAAAATATCTAATAGATCTTTATATAAGTGCAATAAGATTAAGGCGGAACGAAACCTAATATAAATTGCGTAACCTTTACAGAGCGACCACGTTATTTAAATAAGGTTTTAAAAAAAAACCAAACTGGGGACTGACTAGATTTCTTGAAAATAATTTAGACAGTTCCATACAAAGCAAAAGCAAGCCCCTCGACGTTGCGTCCTTACGCACGCACGATAGAACCTTTGCATTATTATAGAATCAATAAGGACCTATTTAGAATAATAATCTCATACTCAATTAAATTAAAAACATAAAATCTTAATCTGCTGCATGTCTGAAGCATACCTACTTAATATTAAAGCTGAAGTACCTTTACTGACGTAAATAGTACACGACAGGTCGAGACGGCAATCGGGACAGGAACACCGCACACTTGCGCAGCCCCCGCGCTAACGCGCGCGTCTGACGTGTGGGTGTGCTGGGCGTACCCCTACCTCATACCACGATTGCCATCTCAACCTGTCGCGGACTATACATAGATAAATACTTTTTCTGTTGGTAGGTACCTATATGTGTCGCTATACCTACTCATGTGTAAGGGCAGCGGATATAATCCTTTTATCATTTAGTTTCCGATAATAGATGTTAAATTATGATAAATAACAAATAAAACATTATTTAATAATTAAATAGATGATATTTTCGATCTGTAATTTTTATGTTCTACAATAAGTTTGGTATTTTTGTTTATTGTATTTTCAGTTTACAATTGCATTATATAATCTTTGGTTATGACAAATAACTTACAAAACTGTTGAAACAGTATACTTAACTTTATGTAAATATTTATTACAAAAATTTGTTTCCAAGTGGCCGACAGAATAAGCTTCTTCCATTTCTAACTTTGTAATTTTAGAATCAAAGTTTAGTGAAGTGAAGGAGGGAAAGTATCAAAGATTTACAACATCATGAAGTTTTAAATGTCCTCGTAATATTCAAAATTACACTTTGCTCGGCAATTACTTATTATCTTGTTCGCCCTAGGATGTGGCATGGGACGCGGCCAGTCACAATGACGGTACTATTTCGTACCAAGGTCTTCGATTTAGTCTAAATATATATTTTTACTTAGATAGTTCTAATAAGTTTAACCCGCGTTTAAGTGATTTTGTAAATTAGTGATAATAAAAAGAATACACGGCTGAGTTTGCTATTGGCTTCTCGGACCTGGGCGCGTTTAGAACCCTCGAAGCTTTAGTTTTAAGCTTACGCAATTAATTATCACCACTGTATCATCTATCAACTGACTATCAAAAAGAGTACCAATTTTGAATAGAATGATTAGAATTTTGAAATTTACAAAAAAGGGTTTAGTGTTTCGTACCTGAAGGAGCCAACGGGACCCTATCTATTTGGCTAAGCCTCCGCTGTCCGTCCGTCCGTCAGCGGGCTATCTCTCTACCTAGGTACCGTAATAGGTAGAGAGTTGAAATTTTCACAGAATTTGTAATGATAAGAATTCCAAAATGATCGTCTTGTAAATTTAAGAAAATTAAAAATTGTCATTTCTGATAAGATGGTATGCAACCCAAGTCCAACTCGCAAAGTATTTCCTATCTGTTTTCAAGGTTTTCGATATTATAGTGATTAGCTCTTTAGTAGTATCAGATACTCAAAGTGGTTATCGTAATCAGCTGATTATTTAATAGATTGTGATATGAATATCTTGTGACGTAAAGACGCTGCGGGTTTTTAATCGATTTTATAATACTTTGAAGTTTAAAAACATTCAGATTGCTATGAATTTCGTGCAAAGAACTATTTTATCGCCCCTTTATACAAACAAAGAATAAAGTGTGGTACATATAGTAAGAAAAAATGTTGTTTATTCTCTAAATCAAATATTTTAAGACCTTAGTTTTTCATTTAAAGTTCAAGGCTTCAAGGAATATTACTTTGAATCTTGGAACTTAGTACTTATAGGAAAGTCGTCATAATAATATTATAGGAATGAAGTACTAAGGAAGCTTTCGGACACGAAACTCAATTCTGAAAGCACTGCAATTTCTATAGCTAGGTAGAAAATTTGCAGTTTGTACCTACCTATTTTTTACTGACAGCATATTAAAATTTTCTTTTTTGTATGATTTAGGTTTTTGAAAATTCCGTGAGGACTATTTGATTTTCCGAGATTACAAATAGTCATTATCCGTCTTCAAGTTACAAGCTGTGTTCGTATCGAATTGTGCCAAAATCGGGTTAATGGATTGGCCGATAAAAAGTAACAGACAGACAGGTACACAGAGACACTTTCGTAATTTATAGTATTAGTATTGTAAGGTTATTATTAAAAACTAATTGGAATTGTCAGAATCGCTGCTCGATTGCGGTAGAATAACAGCTACAATGTCATAATCGCAATCACCTCCGATTGGTTGACGCTCGCTATTGGCTACAATGCATTGTTGCAACAAGAATCGCACAAATTCGGCCAATCACAACAATAGGCAATTGAGATTGTAATAATGGTTGATGCAGGTTTTACGAAATCGACCGACTGATTTAAAATTAATAATTTATATAAAAAAGGTAGTTTGACTGATACTTAATTCATTCGATGTTATACAATCTGTTGCTGGGAGGGTATCTGGAGTGAATTTTCACAAATGCGGTTGTTTTGAAGTTTTTCATTTCAGTCTCTTTCAAATCTCCGTCACATATTTGGAACGATTATTGCATATTTTCGCATGATTAGATCGTGAACAGGATAATTAGATGTTGTGATAGCAATTACGCTCTAATTAAATTATATGTTACAAGCTTATTCCCGCGACTTCATCCGCGTGAACTACACAAATTTCAAACCCCTATTTTAGTCCCTTGGGGTTGAATTTTCAAAAATCCTTTCTTAGCGGATGTCTACGTCATAATAATCTATCTGCGTGCCAAATTTCAGATTGCCCGATCCGCCCACTAATTTGAGCAGTTCGTTGATAGATCAGTCAGTCAGTCAGTCAGCTTTTACTTTTATATATACAGAAGATTTTGCCGTTAGTTTTGTTTCGATTAAAACTCTCGGATAAGCTCTACGCGTTGAATTCTCTACGAATTTTACACGTTCTTCGCGTATATTTTGGGAGGACATTCAAAATATTCGTTTCCGAATATGTTTCAAAAATACCTGCTTTTCTGAGTGACGCTTATAGTATGAATTTAAAATAGCTAAAACTGTGTTAGCCCAATCTAGCACATCGGTCAGCCGCGCGGCCCTTAGTATTGACCTTGTCGCAAATATAGACTGGCCCCAGCCGCCGCCAGCAACGAACTACTCGCAACTAGACGAACACAATAATACAATCACGTTTCAAGATACAACTGTCCGTTATCACTAAAAATGGTTGAGCGATTACACCATAATCGACTAACACAAGCTCCTGTCGATCTAAATGTGTTGTGCAAAACTGTGTTTTATGTGGTGTAAGTGAGTAGTGTTTGAAAAATGTCCTCGGCGTCATCCATCGCGGGAAGAAAATGTTAGTACACTACCATTAGTTACGCTCACAGAATTTAAAATATTATCAGCTGTGGTTACACTATTTTGTATTTAAGTGGTTTTAGTGGTATTTTAAACTAATGATTTCATGTTACGTAGGTATTCAGATGCCAACGGAAATAATTAGAAATGTTAAATTATATTAGTAAGTATTAGGAATATTATCTATTAACTATGAATTTATGTACCTACCTACTTATAAAATTGACAGTATGATTAGAATTACTGTAGACCAGACGCTTATGAACTTAGTTTTTAAGCATCACAGTTGTTAGATTCGTATTTTCTGTACTTAATATGAATATTTTGTACTTTTTAATATTTATCCAAAAAAACTTTCTAAATTCATATTTAGCTTACTGCATCATTTCATTTAGGGTATGCCCGCACTACGAAATATCACCGCGCGATGTTTCCCACAGAATTCTGTAAAATGGTAATTGTATGAAGCCATCCAAGCGTATTTTTTAATCATCATCAATACTTATAATAAAACTGTAACAGGTCAAATTCTGTACATTGAAGATATTTTGAAAATTTTTTTTCGAGGGCACTCTATAATCGATACTGAACCCAAAACTGTAATTTTTTTCATTTTTGTCTGTCTGTCTGTCTATCTGTCTGTCTGTCTGTCTGTCTGTCTGTATCACGGCCGCGCATCACGCTGAAACTACTGAATGGATTCCAATGAAACTTGGTACGATTTGAGGTCATACTATGAGGAAGAATATAGGATACTTTTTATCCCGAAATTCAGCATGGTTCCCGTAGGAGAGGGGATGAAAGTTAAAATGTATACTGAGTTGTAATTCATTAACGCGTAGTCCGATTTCATTCATTCTTTTTTTGTTAGAAAGGGGATATTTTAAAGATTGTTCCGTAAATATTTCAAGGTCATCGGTTTTTAACCGACTGTCAAAAAGGAGGTGGTTCTTTTTTCTACATCGATTTTTTCGAGGTTTCTGGACCGATTTGCTAATATTTTTTTTTAAATCAACAAAAAAAGTTTACGTCGTGGTCACATAAAAAATTCTGGATTCAGCTTCTTAATCCTGATGCTGCAGGGTTACTGCCCGCCTGAGTTATCAAGATTCAGGAAGTGTTCATATTGTAGGTACCAAGCAACGACAACAATCCCGAAAAATCAAAGAGTTCCCGCGGGATTTTAAAAAACGTTAATCCACGCGGACGAAGTCGCAGGAATCAGCTAGTATATTATAAGTGCGTGCGGCTCCATAGTCCGTACAGTTTCCATATGTCACAGAATCTGTGGATAAAATTACGCGGTGATAATAATTAGCAGTGGGGGCTTACCCTTACTTGATATTTTAGTTTGATATCATTGTGCATTGGAAATGTGACGTCATAAGACGTTCTTAAGCGTCATAAATCTACGTCATAATGTGTGGGAAATGATTTATTATAATTTAGATGGTTTACGGAATAGATAAATATAAAATCGACTACAAATCTTGACGTCGCCGTCGGGTATCATAATATTATGTTTCTTAATCTAAGGGTATATATAGGCTTCAAGATCTCTAGACAACCGTAGGTTAAACCTGATGTCTAAAAATTAAATAAATATTTTAGAATGTAAGTACGTACTCAAAACATAACTTTCTTCCTTTGCTTACATCACAGCCTGGATAGCAACTTTTTGCTGAGATTATAATATTATTGTATGAAAATGTAAAACTTTTAACCGACACAATGGCCGGATAAGGCGCGGGAAAGCAAGTCATGCTTCCCTGGTGATTGTAAAAAGACCATCTACATGCCTTTGTTTGAAATCAGTTGAGTAGTTGAGGCATAAAGAAAAAAAACGGCCAAGTGCGAATCAGACTCGCGCACCGAGGGTTCCGTACTAAAGTCGCATTATATCAACATTTTGCACGATAAATCAAAAACTATTATGTATAGAAATAAATAAAAATCGGAAAATACTTACTTACTATTAGTTCATGTTCACATTTTAATTTTTTTTCATGATGTAACCACAAATTCATGGTTTTCAGATTTTTCCCCTTACTTGTGCTATAAGACCTACCTACTTGCCAAATTACATGATTCTAGGTCAACTGGAAGTACTCTCTAGGCTTCTTGACAGACACGACAGACAGACAAACAGACAACAAAGTGAGTTCCTTTTTTCATTTCATGTACGGAACCCTAAAAATACAAAAACACTAAGCAAAAATCATTCTGAATTATGATGCAAATCAGAATGATTTTGCTTAGTTTTTAAGTCCAGGGATACAAAATTTTCAATTCTAAAATGAAAATGTCTGCTCTAGGAAAAATGCCATTCATCATACAATGAAACATTGGTTCCCGTAGATTTTGTACAGCGTCTACTTTATGTTTCTTGCAACTCACTCAATGATGTGTAGAATTGAAATATTTACGGTACATTTTATTTAATATTAACTTACGCTCGCGACTTCGTCCGCGCGGGTACATACACAAATTTCAAATCTCTATTTTACCCCCTTGAAATAGGGTTCGATTTCGGGCACGCACCTCTATTCTCTAACATTACTCAGTAATGTGTATTTTAACTAAAAATCACTAGATTTAACGGTGAACAAAAACACGTGAGGAAAATTGCACACCTGATCTCCTTAATATTCGCAAATGTGTGTGAAGCCTACCAACCCGCTCTTGGCAAGAATGGTGGACTATGACTTTAACCCGTCTTATTATGAGAGGAGACTGGGCTCAGTAGTGGGCCAGTGACTACTGAAAAATTTCAAGAGTAGGTTAAGTTACCCTTTGAGTCAATTGTTGAATTTGTAACATAATAATTAATATTATGTGATAATTATTATTTATTAGTTACGTAAACTTAAAACTAGCTGCGACGGTTCCAAACCCGCCAACAAAAAACTTTGCCGGGTATTCTTTTTTCACACTATCACTTAAAGTTTATTACAATCAAAGTTTTGCTAAATTGTATAATATTGTTTCATAAATTTTATATTCAAGTGCGAATTTGCTAAAATTTAATATGCTAATATTAAATTTTCGCCCTGAAACAATTTAGTATGAAAATTTTACGAATTCACGAAATTCATAATAATTTTCTCGGTACCTACCAATTTTATTTCAGACGCCAATATAAAATGTAGGTACCTATCTACTTTATGTAAATTCTGTAACTGGATGAAATGCTTATCATATTAATATTATTATGAATAGGTAATACGGTTACATAATATGTTATATGCATGCACCTTGTAAGAAAGGTGGGTATAATGGTGTCATTGCTAAGTACATTTTAACCTACATTGCACCGGCCTTAGGCTGATGATCTATAGAGCGTACAGTACGCGACAGAAAGTAAAGGCTCCCCCACACAGCCGCGTTATTATCGGTCGATAATATCGCATGCGTTATTGCGATATCTGTTTTCAGTACATTTTGTATTAGGATGGTCATGTAGTTACACACTGCTGCGATAATAACGCCGCAATGGAAGTAGGGCGCATTATCGCAATAACGCATGCGATATTATCGACCGATAATAACGCGGCTGTGTGGGGGAGCCTTAATGTACATCGGCCTTTAGAGAATGACATTTCGGCTTTGTAGACCGTTGTCTCTGTCACTTATACCTATGTGACGTTTTGTCGGTCTTAACGACAGAGACAATGCTCTACAAATCTGATGTCTCTTTCTAAAGGTCGATGTACATTTTTCTGCCGCGTTCTGTACGTACTTTGACTGTGCTCAAATTTTACTAAGAGTTAAAATGAAACAGATTTAGTATATAGCTCTGTTTCGTTTTAACTCTTTGTATACTATAGGTAGATCTAAGCCTAAGACATCTTTCCTTCCTTAGACACGCCCAAAAAAAACAAGTGTAGATAGTAGGTATGCGTCACATAGAAATGGCGATATTATTTACTTATTGATTTCGTGAATTACCTACCTAAGGATATCACGAACGCTTCATATATTTTTTTAATAGAGATAGCGAGCAAACGAGCAGGCAGGTCACCTGGTGTTAAGTGATTACCGCCGCCCATGAACATGTGCAGCACCAGAGGAACATCCGATGCGTTGCCGGCCTTTTAGGAATATGTTGGTCCGCCCCTTGAATAACCCCATGTTGTAATCTAATGGGAACACCGCCGATGGGAGTTGGTTCCACAGTTTGCATGTGCGTGGAAAGAAGGATCTGGCACAGCGGACGGTCGAAGTGCACCAGACACCCAGGTGGTGAGAGTGAAATTCCTTACGGTGGCGCGCGGTGCGGTTGATAATTTTCCGCGATAAAAAGTAGCCTATGTGCTGATAATTCAGGGTAATTATAATTTTCATGATACTTTACTAAGGTCATGTCAAGCTCGTGCAGATACACCTTGTGTTAAGATTGGACTAGGTACTTGTTTTGCGCTTAGATTAGCGAAGCATTGGGTCACATCTGATTCTGTTGCATCTATTTGTTTCAGTGGTTCTAAGCACACTTCTTGAGACTGACCACTACGAAAGCCTCATCAAGGAGCTGACATGTACAAAATGCAATAAATATATGAAACCACCAATTTATCTGTGCGTGGATGGCCATAGTATGTGTGGGTCGTGTTACGAGAAGAGCTTCCAGTGTCATATATGCCAAGTAAGTGAAGAACGTTATAGCCTCGATAGCTCAACGGTTATAGGAGCGGACTGAAAACCGAAAGGTCGCCGGTTCAAATCCCGCCCGTTGCACTATTGTCGTACCTACTCCTAGCACAAGCTTTACGCTTAATTGGAGAGGAAAGGGGAATATTAGTCAGCAATTTGGCTAATATCCTTTTAAAAAAAAAAAACATACCTATTTAAGAATTATATAGAATACCTAAGCATAGTCTAAATCATGTCTAAATATATAAAAGGAAAAGCTGACTGACCTGAATGACTGATCTGTCAACGCGCAGCTCAAACTACTGGACGGATCGGGCTGTGGCATGGTAGCTATTATGACGTACCTAGGCATCCGCTTAGAAATATTTTTTGAAAATTCAACCTCTAAGGGGGTAAAATAGGAGTTTCAAATTTGTGTAGTCTACGCGGCCGAAGTCGTGAGCATAAACTAGTAATAGTAGAAGTAGTATTAGTAGTAGTATTAGGTATAAAGAGGAGAGGTTGCAGGAACCACCGCACCTATTTGAAAAATTGTTTCACCATTTGAAAGGTACATTATTCCAAATGAAAAAATGAAAAATGAAAATGAACATAAGCTATAATTTCCCAATAGCTTTCCCAAACAAAAATTGTCTAAACGTCTATTGTCATGAGTTAAATAACTAGGTAGGTAGGTATGTGTTATTTTTTATGGTAAAATAAAATACCTAGTGATTACTGCGTAAAGTTCGCGACAGGTCGAAATGGCAATCGGAGAGGTGACGGCCCCTGTAACTAACCTGACGAGGTCCTAAAAAACTCTACCCTATTTTTCCTTCGAATCTTTCCAAAGGTTACGGTTTAAATTAATTCCCTTAAAGTGGCACGTGTATCGTATAGCAGTAAGACCCCTTGAAATGTTGTGTCCATAATAAACCAAGAACTTTTAGAGTATCGGAAATAATGAGTTCATCAGGCCTAAACGACTTTACGGAGTCCGCGTATTGGAAGTAGGCATTCGAGTATGTCTGACAAGACAAATGCCGTTCTGGTGCAATTCAAAATGTGCGTTCACGTATTGAACCGCGTTTATCAAGCCAACGACTTTACGGAGTTCGCGAATTTGAAGACTTCTCCAAACTACTAACCCCTTTGGGATAGAAGCTTGGAAGGATGGCATCATTTACTTGGGGAATTAAAAAGTAAATGATGGTACATAGCCCCTCCGCGCCATGTACGGTGAGCTTCTGCCTTCCCTTAGTATCCTATGACACTAAGTACATAAAATACCAACGAACAGTAGCCCCCCCCCCCACAACGTCATCATTTGATAAACGGCGCAACGTATGCAAGCATACTTTAGAAAGAGGTGCGTGCCTCTTATGATCCCACGATGCAGCCATAGCTGAAACAGCATTTTTAGAGTGGTGCTCTCCCACTACAGACCTGTTAATAGGTTTCAAGGAGAGTCAGACTCACTGCGGGAATATCCACAGGCCTTAACCCAACCTTCAATATTTATGTATTGGTATAATAATGTTGCATTTATATTGTGCGTGTATTCAGTAAACACCACAAGGTGGTTAAGCATTCCAACGAATGTCAGAGTACAAACAGTACAGCAGCATTACCTGCCCACTGTGATTGGTAGCTATTAGATATTAAAGCATGCTAGAATCAACTCAGCAAAGGATTCACAAAGCCCGAGATACTAGGTTCTCCTTCATATAAGAATCACAAAGCATCAAAGGCACTGGGTCTCCTTCGCATAAGCGTCTTCCAACGCGCTCCAACGCATACCAGCAAATAATTCAAAAGTAAACACAGGATACCAGAACAAGACAAAACCAGAAATAGCCGTATGATCTGCCATCGCTAGCCAATCCTATTCTAGTTTCCAATGTAATTAAATCCTAAAGACGAGCCAGGCTCACTGCAGATTTAGTACATGGGCCTACAACTCAATTTAACATCCACTATACTTGAATGCAACCCCATTAACATACGTTCGCACTATGTGTGAACGCACGCCGATGTAATCACAAATTCAAACATAGCAAACTATTGTCAAGAATGAACAAGGCTCACCATGGCATCTACAGGCCTAATCCCTATCTAACATCTAACTGATAGTCAGATGCCAAACAGAGCCAGGCGCACTGCGATACAAACGCCGAAGCGAGGGAGACTATATCCACAGGCCTAATCCCATCTTCAGCATTTATGTACCTTGTAAGTGTTTGCAATCACCACGGAATGATAGAAGTCTTCAGAAGAATGTCAGATAGTTCACTAATAACACTGAAAGCCATCTCAAGCAAAGATTCACCAAACACATCCCGAAGGACGCGCGGTTTTCTCCGCCTAAGCAGCCAAATTGTCAGTTCAACCATAAATCGCTCTCAGACTTTAGAAAGTATCGCCCTATAATATAAGAAATGTATCCTTGTACTCAAAGTGGTCCCATTCTCAAATTAGTATTCTTTATTATAAACCTCATGTGTCGCCCCAGCACATAAGTTACAATAAGTAAATTATATTGTGTATCTCCACATCGCCGTTTGAGTAGAGCACGCTATGAGCGCCACTACGCAACGACGAGCGCGCACACTCACCGTCTCGACCGACGCGCGCGATGCCGCACGCAACGCTAGTTCAGCAATGAACGCTCCGAGCGCTATTACGCTTAACCAGCGCGGCGCGCACACAACGCCTCGACGCGGCCCCGCGCATCGCTGTCTGTCTTCGCTCCCGATAACCCGTGCGGCGTATATCCTCGATTCCCAATGTTTGCCTACGTTATGCGTTATGAGTTAAAATTGAAACTCTTAGAAGTGAAACTTTTATATTCTTATGTGAAATACTTTACTACTGATATGTACTGACCTAATTTAGATAAATTTAAAGCAAAAAAATTTGTACTATTTTGCATATTAAAATTTTATAATATTTTAGTATGCCAGTTGAGTATCGTTACACCCCCACACCCACACAGCCACCGCGCTGACCCGGTGCGCGATAGCGCGGGTGACGTGCGGGTGTGCGGGGTGTCCCTCCGCCTCATACCCCAATTGCCATCTCAACCTGTCGTGTACTTTACCTATGTAATGAAAATTTGAATTAAGATTGGGATCGGGTAGAAATTAAAATGTCCCTACTTAATAAATAAACTTGTTGATATTCGATCGGTCTGTAAACAAAATTAATCGAAATAATGAAACAATTGATTCAATTGTGTTGCGGTATTTTAAATTGATTGGGCTTAAAGCAAAACCAATTATTTTAGGCAGTAATTTAATTTACCGTCCCTACAATACACCACGGAACAATTTATTAATTATATTTCAATAATGTTTGCAAAGCATTTAACAAAGTGGTATTTATTACCTACTGGAGTATCACATATTTTGTAAAATTAAAAACCTACCCTAACACGTACCTACGTCTACAGACGGATCGAGTGAAGTGGCGCCGAGGTATGGTTTCCTTTAGATTATAATGTCAGCCGTTCAAAACTTTCATGAGAAAAAGTACTTAATTGTAGGTATGGGAAGATTAGGGATATTGATTTGATTAAACTGCATCGTTACTTACCACCAGGTGAGTCTGCAATCAAGGGCCAAACTTGTCTGAACAAAACATTTCAAGATTTCACCAATATTAAAAACTAGATGATGCCAGCGACTTTATCCGAGTGGATTTAGGTTTTTAAAAATCCCGTGGGAACTCTTTCCGGGATCAAAAGTACCCTATGTCCTCCCCGGGATGCAAGCTATCTCTGTACCAAATTTCATCAAATTGGTAAAACGGATAGGCCGTGAAAAGATAGCAGACAGACAGACAGAGAGACAGACAGACAGACAGACAGACGGACAGACAGACAGACACACTTTCGCATTTATAATATTAGTATGGAAGTATGGATAAGTGTCTTTCGGCGAACCGTGCAAATACGTCATGACAGTTAAATAAAATTACGTGAATTATATTATTCACTCGAGTATTTTGTATGTTACAGAAAGAATTCGCGCTGATCCGACCGATGGCCCTTGAGTCGTTGGCTAACAAAGTGCTATTTCCTTGCACCAATACCGGCTGTCCAAAGCACGCCACCATTTCTCAGCTTGAGAAGCACACGCCCAGCTGCCAGTTTCGGATCATCAACTGTTTTATGGCCAGGGTTTATGGTAGGTAAATGTTGTATAGCAACTGTATCAGAACAGTACGGTGCTATTAATTGTGTTAGATTTGCATTGGGCTTTGAAATCAATATGTCGCATGCCAGCTGCGGGACAGGCGTGGAGACAGTGGGTAGAGACTTGGAGACTTGGAGAGGCGCGAGGGGTGCAACGGCGTGATTATTTTGCATGGATATAGTTAAAGACCTGGAGATTGGAGAGTGACTACTTTTATCCCGGAAAATCAAAGAGTTCCCATGGGATTTTTAAAAACCTATATCCACGCGGACGAAGTCGCGGGTATCAGCTAGTCATACACTATAATTTATCTACTTAGTTCTTGACTTGGTATAAGTTCTTACCAAGATGATGAATGGTATTTAAAAACCTGTACCTACTACAAATCTAAGGTGTTGACATCAAACGAGTCGCAGGGAGCCGCTGGATTCAGGCGGCCGGCCAAAGACCGTAGCGTGTAGCAGTCCCTGCAAAAGTCGACCTATGTCGTGCACGTCTATCGGTGCTAGTGATGATGATTATAAACGTAAGTGGATTTTAAAACAATAATGTATTGTAATTGCAGATCAGAAAAAAGAAAGGAGGGCCTTTCTTTTTTCCTTCTTCTGTTTAGGAGACAACTAATGAAGAACAATAATTGTTGTAGGTAATTGTACGTGGGAGGGTCGAGCCGGTGAGTGGATGGACCATTGCTTCGCGGATCACAAACAAAAAGTGAAGGAACTGCCTTTTATCACTGTGAAAGACAAGTGGGACGCCAAGAGGACGGAACCTGTGCTCAATTATTTCCTGTTAAAATGTTTTGAGAGGATATTTAATGTTTACCAGATTTATGACAAGAGAGGAGGTTAGTCCATACCTACTGCCTTAACTTCTATTCTAATTATCAAGCCTCAATAGCAAAACGGTTAAAGGAGCGGACTGAACGGTTGCCGGTTCAAATCCCACCCGTTGCTCTATTGTTGTACCTTCTCCTAGCACAGCTTTACGCTTGCTTGGAGGGGAAAGGGGGATATTAGTCATTACGTTAAAATTGGCTAATATTCTTCAAAAAGTAATCTTTACTTACTTGGTGATAGGTATTTATGAATGCGAACGTATGTCTGTCTGATTTACGGCGGTTGAGCCATTAAAAGTGTGATTCAACCGCTGAACCGATCTGAACGAAATTTGGCACAGAGGTAGCTTGTAGCTTGAAAACAGACAAAGGCTTTTATCACATCATGACAACAATATCTTAGTAATGTATTTGAGCTTATATCCTGAACGGTTAGATAATTTAAGTTTTTTGTTTAAATAGCTTAATTTCTAAAATATTTTCGGTTAGGTATGTATAAAATGGAAAGTCAAGCGAACAAGCTTTCTATATTACAAGAACTTTCTTTAATGAATTTACCTTCTTACTTTAGGAATTTTTAGGTAGTAAGTTACATACTTTGTAGATTTTAAGTAAGCTTTTCAAAAATCTTGTTTTCGCAAGTGATAGTATAGTGCCTATCTGTGTGTAAAGTTCTCAAGTAAATAAACTTGACAGTTTCATAATGTGGCGTGATATGACTAGGTACTCCATACGGTGTTACGGTTGTTAACTTGAAAAGTTAGACTTGTGGCTCAGTTTATTCTATACTTTTTCCTGCGACTTCGTCCAAATGTTATCAGGACCCTTATTATAAATGCGAAAGTATGTTTGTTTATTGGTTTGTTGGTTTGTCCTTCAATCACGTCGCAACGGTGCAACGGATTGACGTGATTTTTTGCATGGGTATAGATAAAGGCCTGGAGAGTGACATAGGCTTCTTTTTATCCCGGAAAATCAAAGAGTTTCCACGGGATTTTGAAAAAACCTAATTCCACGCGGACGAAGTCGCGGGCATCAGCTAGTAATTTACATATTATTGCACTCAGGGATAATATAGTAATAAAGAATTTTCAGAATCGTATCATTAACTGCCCCGTAAACGGTCAAATATGTTTGTCAAACACGCCGTCAATCTAATTTGCCAAACACGTAGTTTGTTTGACAAACGCAGCTGTACACTTTCAAGCATGTTTGACAAACAAATTTGCGAAACTCTTAATTTGTTTGACAAACGCATCAAACACGACCGCAGACGTTCAAATAATTTGAAAATCACGTAATATTTGATAAATATGTTTGGCCGTTTACGGGGCACTTTAGTTCCGGAGTACTTACAAACTTTACCTCTTTATGATAATAGTTTAGAAGGGATATTTTAGAAAATATTGAATTATTGATTGAGATTCTCTATTCCTCTATTTTGTATTTCAGGAAGGATGATGTGGACTGTCCTAGTGAACGACGAACAGGCTGATAAGTTTTACTTCGAGGTAGACATATTTCTACCAAACCTTCCAAGCAAAAAGATTGTTTATAGGTAAGGATTCAGTGTAAATAACAAAAATTAACCGCGAATTTCACACAAGAAATGAGTACACAGAATTTACGGCGTGAATCTCCTTTTTGTAAAATGATACGTCTTATCTTATCGTTAGCAAAGTTTGTTGGAATTTGAGATTAATTTCCTTAAAGACTTCATAGGGTTTTTATTTGATTATTTTTCAGGCATTTCGTTAAAGTATTTTAATATTTTTAAATACGTAGATAGAGAGAATGTCTCTAGCGCACTCCCCAGTGCACCCCCAGTGTATCCATACAAACCTAATGTGCCATAAGACCTACCTACCTACCTACCAAATTTCACGATTCTAGGTCAACGGGAAGTACCCTATAGGTTTTCTTGACAGACACGACAGACAGACGGACAGACAGACAACAAAGTGATCCTATAAGGGTTCCTTTTTTGGAGGTACGGAACCCTAAAACATCATCATGATCATGATTTCAACCCAATGCCGGTGCACTAATGACAACGGCTTTCCCTTCATAATGAGGGATACATGCACAGTCTATATAGACTTCACACTTTAGAGATCTTTCAGGCATGCAATCTTCTCAAGATGTTTTCACTGCTGTAGCTTGTTGCAATCAATGGCTTGAAAAAAAGTCTTCATAAAATTTTTACCTGTTGTTTTTATATGAATCATCGCATTATTTATTTATTTTCAACACTTACATCAAAATATATCAAAGGAAAAGGTGACTGACTGACTGACTGACTGACTGACTGACTGACTGACTGACTGACTGACTGATCTATCAACGCACAGCTCAAACTACTGGACGGATCGGGCTGAAATTTGGCATGCAGATAGCTATTATGACGTAGGCATCCACTAAGAAAGGATTTTTGAAAATGCAATCCCTAAGGGGGTGAAATAGGCGTTTGAAATTTGTGTAGTCCACGCGGAAGAAGTCGCGAGCATAAGCTAGTTATGTAGTACATAATAATTAAATAGTTAGGTATGTATAATTACAAAGACATGCCATGACCATGCTGAAAACTTTTCGTTTTTCTCGAAACATAAAAAGTTTGTTACGCTTTGCTGTTAAAAGTAAAGTCGACAGCCGTCTTCTGGAGTTCAGTCCTGTAATTTTGTTTCAGGCGCCCGTGCAAGTGTGAAAAGGATGCCGATTTTCTAGAGCACACTCAAAATGTGTACATTCCTGTTGAAAATATTTTCTCGATGCTCGATGAAGGCGAGTCTATTAATTTTACGGTTAGAATCGGTAAGTGTATTTTTTCGATGACTAAAGAGTATTCGGTAAGAGTTGTACATATAAGTAGTACGCGACAGGTCAACATAGCAATAGGGGTGCAGCCAGCCCCCGCGCTATCCCGGTGCGAGACAGCGCGGGTGACGTACGGGTATGCGGGACGTCCCCCCCGCCTCTTACCCCGATTGCCATCTCGACCTGTCGCGTACTATAGGTACAGGTGTAGTACTATTATATATTCTGTGGTATAGGTAGCACTTGACTGGGATTTCGGCTGTCAGTCTATTTTGATGAAAACGCACATCGGTACCTCGCTGGAGAATCAGTTGATATGCGGAACCGCTTCCGAATATCGATACGAACCGGTTTGATGCGGAATCCAGCTTCCGTGTATCCTGCCACGTACAACTTACTTTACCTTACTTTCAAGGAAAGAGTGAACAGGCATGTTCTAGGCTTGCATCATAAATCATAATACAAGGAACTACAAGCTTAATTTGCTAACACAGACAAATCTTTACGGTATAACGTGCAGCATACGAGATGCACCACCTACCCTTCCACTACTAAATAAGCAGGAAAAGCATGCAAGACATACCCCCTGGGGCCCAACACATAACACTCTACAATCAATAATGTGAAGATTTCTATAATGTTGTGTGTTGGTGGTATATATTGCTTGATTTTCCTGCTTCTTCAGTAGTGGGAGGGTGGGCTGTGCATATCGTATGCTACACGTTGTACCTACCATACAGATTTTTCTGCTTTGGCAGTTCCTTGTAGATCAGTACCCGTAGTACAAGATGTTACGTCTCACCAAACCAAACCAAATTCGAGAGTCGAAATACTTCCGCGTTACAGTAAACTGGATCTTAAATGACTTGTTTTAAAGCTCAAGTTTGTCTACACTTCTACAGCCAGCGCTCCAAGCGGAAACATTGCGAAATTAAAATCAGTGGCATTGAATATTTGACTTCAATTCAAGGCTGTTTAGGTCCATTTTACTGTAACGCGGAAGTATTTCGACTCTCGAATTTGGTTTCGTTTGGTGAGACGTAAAATCTTGTACTACGGGTACAGGGAATTCCACAAAGTAACGCCTGCTTCTATCCAACAAAAAGTTTTTATAGCAATGTCAACCAAAAATAAATTAAAGTATTTGAGTATAGTGATTATTTCGCTAGCTAAATATATTACTCATTTACATTTATTTATTTTATTTATTTATTATTTTTATTTATTTATTTATTACAGGAGAGGTTGAAAGTCTGGCATTGTTGGAGACGCCTGCTACAAGCGAAAGTTTTATTCGGCTCACTGATGAAGATCACAAAGAGGATTAAATAATATAATACAATTTTTGTACTATAAATTAAAAAAAAATCACCAAATTAAAGTTAAGGGAACTTGAGTCGCTTCCAATAAATTAGCGAAATTTTTAAATAGACATTTTTCTATAGATGGGAATGAATGTTTGAATAGGTAGTTGTTCAAATATGCTTAGATATTACAATTTTTGATTTTAATAATATAACTACAGTACGCGGCTAAAAGTGATGAACATCGGCCTTTAGAATGTCATTTCAGGTTTGTAGAGCGTTGTCTCTGTCACTCATACCCATATGACGTTTTGTCGGTCTCAACGACCGAGACAGTGCTCTACAGATCTGCTGTCTCCTCGATGTTCATCACTTTTGGCCGCGTACTGTACTTAAGCTTTATTTATATTAGTAATAAGAAACAAAAGATAATTGAAGCACTTTAGATTTATCTAGAGTCAATTTGTGCAACTTCCTTAATAAAGACTTTACAATCGCAAACGTGCTTATTATTTCTAAGAAATCATGAAAATTACCTATAAAAATGAAATTTGACAGGTAGGTAGTTCTTATAGCAAAAGTAAAGGAATAAATCCGAGAACCGTGAATTTGTGGTTACATCACAAAAAAATTAAAATGTGTTCACGAAAAAATTAATTTACTAAATCAAATATCAGATGGCGCAGTCCGTCATTAACTTGCAGTTCTACATAAAAGTATTAGGTTTATCTTTTACGATGGTACGGAACCCTTCGTGTGCGAGCCCGACTCGCACTTGACCGGTTTTTTTTATAGTAAGAAACTTAATGGCGCGTTGTCACCTGTAAGAAACTTTTATGTAGTAGGTAGGTTAGTACTTATTTAAAATATGTAGCAGTTAAGCGCTGTTCATTATTATAAGTATTATATTATTACATTATAGGTATTACATTATTATAATATTACAAAAATTATAAGAAAATAATATAAATATATTTCTATATATTATATATATAAATTATAAAAAAAAATATTATTATAAAAGGGATTTTCAGCATCCGAATCATATTGTAAATCACGCCGCGAAATTATGGGAAGATGAGATTTATGGCTCTTGTTTCCGCTAGCAAATTTTCATCGCGCAATAATTTTATCCACAATACAAGTTTATTAATTTATTGTTTTCGGCCCTTTACATCATTTTAAATTTAATTTAATATTAATAACGTGAAGTGCTACATGTGAACCTAAATGTATGAGGACTGCTTACCTACTTCTGAATAAAATAATGAAAAAGAATACATTGGGGCTGATTCTGTTGTACACAATCTCTAAACTAAACTAAATTAACAGATCTAAATCTAGTGCTATCCTATTCCGCAAGCAACATTATGAAAGTGATAGCAATAGATTTATAGACGTGCCATTTTAGTTTAGTTTAGAGATTGTTTGTACAACAGAATTAGCCACAATGACTTATTAAATGAGAAAACTCGCCATATTTTCTCTTTATGTTAACTGTCATGTCAAAAGTACGATTTAGTACTTACGGTAAACGGTAAAGCATTATCCAAATGCAAGCTATCTCTGTACCAAATAGATAATGCCCACGACTTCATCTAGCTTCATCGAGTTTAGTTTTTAAATCTCGTAGGAACTTTTTGGTTTCCCCGGAGGAAAAAGTAGCCATGTCCCGTCGGGATGCAATCTATCTCCATATCAAATTTCGTTAAAACCGGTTAAACCAGATTAAACGGATGGGCCATCAAAAGCAAGTGAACAGACAGGCAGATAGACAAACTTTTGCATTTTACAGTATTAAGCATGGATGAGTCTCAACTCATAGCCTACCACGCTGGCCACGCTGGCCACGCTGGCACGGGTTGGCAGACCTTCGACATCGATCGAAAAAAACACTACCTATTATTATTACTGGTTTAGTCAAAAATGCAAAATCATGACCAAAACCAATCGCTTTCGTAGGCGAATAAATGTAATAAAGTACAAGGAGTGACAAATTGGGAAACTTGAGTGGGTAAGTTTCTAAAATAACACCGCCTTTGGCAATAAAATTGTTTTCGATACTTCGTTGTGACGAGACAGAAAATTTGGGGCATCGAGTTAATTAACTGGCTTGAGAGTTATGGCTAAACCATTCACATTCTGAGAGGAGACCCGAGTCCAGTAAGCTGGCAATGAAATGATGATGATTATGATGAACTAAGGTCTCAGGATAAACTAACGTGTAAAACAGATCAAAAACAGTTTTTTATATTCCCTATTACGTGGACTTATTTTATAATTAAATGAAAGTTCATTTTATCATGAACACAGAAAAACAGAAAAAAGAAGATACGTTAATAATTTTTTGGAATTGATAAATTTCGCTGACAAGCTTTATTATTTTTTATAATATATAATTTAATCTACATAAAAATATCTTATAAATATTATATTAATATCTAGATCTCATCGAAACACGTTTTCGCAAACTTAAAAGCGTGTATACTATACGTATATATTGTAAGAGAGATGCTGTCATCTGACATCCAAGATGTTGCCGCGAGCAACCACCAACAAGTACACAATGTTGAAGAAACTTGGAAGCAATTTGTCTGTAACGCGAATGCTCTGTGTTGACAGCGACCGCAGTTTCATTTCATATTCAAACTAACATACTCGCTGTTTGTACACAATTTATCATAAACCTTTTTGTTGCAATGAACAAGATTGTTTCTGCTATATAATATTGTCCCATCTGTACACGACGAAAAAGGATACAATTCGGCGTTTGGTGAACAAAAGATTTCCTCTGATAGAATGAGTTCTTAGCCCCAAGGCACCTTTAATCTACGCGGAAGAAGTAGCGGCATTGGCTAGTAATTTAATATATCACAAAGGTACTATCAAGTATTCTGTGATATCAGTACCTACGGTTTTATATTATTTCTATGGGGACGTCTATAACCTATGTTGTTACATTTATTTTGTGATAAAAGTAAACGATCTGCAAACTTCCCGATATAATAAAAATATATGGATACCCGATACGATTTTCGATTCCCCGCATGAGTCATTAAACTTTAAAAGACCCTTATAATAGAAAGGAAATGTGGCATATACAAAGCGAAATATTCCTTTGAACCATCTATTTCATCATTGTGAATACATAATATTATCATTAAAACATTCTTTCCTTTTGCTCTTGTTTTGGAACGCCCGCAACGTTGCGATGAATTTTTTTAGTTTGAGGATACACAGACCTGTAAAATACATCGATGTTTGAGAACATAATGAGAACATGAATTGCACTTTTTTTCTCTAATCGATGGAGTTGCATTATTGCAGGACAAAGAAACTTAATTATTATATAATTGCAAAACTTCGTTTTTAGGGTTCCGTACCTCGAAAGGAAAAACGGAACCCTTATAGGATCACTTCGTTGTCTGTCTCTCTGTCAACAAACCTATAGGCATAGATTAATTATTGGTCTCGCTCCGCTCTACCCTATAGAGTACTTCCCATTGACCTACAATCATGAAATTGGTAGGTAAGTAGTTCTTATAGCAGACGTTAAGGAAAAAATCCAAAAACCGTGAATTTGTGGTTATATCACAAAAAAAATTAAAATGTGTTCCTGAACAAGCAATTAGTAAGTACTTTCAACTTTTAAAGTAAAATTACTATTATAAAGTGGGGTATCATAATATGAAAGGGCGTTACTTGTACATTTTAAAATAGATTTTTACTTATTTTTATACAAAATAGTTTCTGACCTGCAAAATTGCAACGAGTAATACTTAGTATCCCAATTACTAACCATACAACAAGAATGATATTTAATAAATCTTAACCCGCCTGAGTTTGCTGTTGACTTCTTTTCAGACTGGGCGTAGGGCGCATTTGTAGCCCTCATCACTTCAGTATTAAGTGTACGTCATTAATTATCACCATTGCATCATTATGTTACAAATTCCACAATCGACAATCAAAAGTGGTACTTACCTTTGAGTTTGAGCTTATTTTTTATTACAAAGAGAGACTTTATTCTTGTATTCTTGCAATCGCAACAGCACTATACACTTTCACTACAGCAATTAAAATGAATAAATAGTAGAAACCTATTCAGTTATAGTACGCGACAGGTCGATAGAGCTATGCTTGGAGCTTCTCTACGTGATCAAATCAGAAATGAGGAGATCCGTAGGAGAACTAGAGTAACCGACATAGCTCAACGGGTTGCAAAGCTGAAGTTGCAATGGGCAGGGCACATACAACGATAGACGTTGGGGTTCGAAGGAATGGCGACCTCGCACCGGAAGACGCCCCACTAGGTGGACGGACGACATCAGAGTCGCAGGAAGCCGCTGGATTCAGGCAGCGCTAGACCATGGCGTGTGAAAGTCCCTACAAGAGACCTATGTCCAGCAGTAGACGTCTATTGGTTGATGATGATGACGCGACAGGTCGAGATGGCAATCGGGGATGGAACGCCCCGCACACTCGCACAGCCCCCGTGCTAATCCGGTCCGCTTCATACCCTGATTGCCATCTCGATCTGTCGCGTACTATACCTATTTTGCAATTCACACTTAGTAAAACCCAGACAACGTAATTGAAACTAAATATTTGGAGAACTAAGTTTATAATCTCCTATCGGCCCTGACATTTATTATCAAACAATTAATGTTTTCGGCTCAGTTGACACAAGATGACAATTTAGTACCTCAAGCCTCAAGTTAATTAATTGACCCCCCCCGTCTGCTGCCATCTTTGAGGAGTAGGATGATGGCTCCGTGGGGAGCTTTGCCTTAATTCGCTTTTGTTTGTTAGGAGTTTTGATGATATTGATAATTATTGTGCCTAATTTTGGTAAGCTTTTGAATTTTATGGAATAAAACACCACAAAACTTTTATGAATGTGGCAATAATCAATAAGTATCATATTATATTGTAGTACTAGTACCTCTGATCAAACGGAAGATTATTACTTACATAGGTCTAAAGAAAAACTAGTCTGTGCTATAATATTATTCTACTAGCTGATGCCCGCGACTTCGTACGCGTGAATTTAGGTTTTTAAAAATCTTCTCCGGGGAACTCTTTAATTTCCTGGGATAAAAAGTAGCCTATATCACTCTCTAGGTCTTTATCTATACCCATGCAAAAAATCACGTCAATCCGTTGCACCGTTGCGACGTGATTGAAGGACAAACCTACAAACCAACGAACCAACAAACAAACACACTTTCGCATTTATAATAAGGGTACTGATTCAGTCGTATACTCGTATAAGACTTCATAGAAAGCTAATCCTTAGTTAAACTAACAACTGCATGTATGTAGAAATTTCACAGATAAAATCTGTAGTTTTAATAAAAAAAGCTTCTCTTCTCTCACATTTTCAAACGACAAATTGTCACATTCACGTTGCATTTGAAAGCATTGAAATATCCATCGAATGTGTCTCGTCCATTATTCAGGAGGCTTGCAAGTGAAGGCTTGACTTGGCTTGGCACTGGTCCAAGTGGAGGATACTTAGCCTCATGTGTCGTCATATTATACGTAGGTATGGTAACATATGTAATGATATCGAATATATTATTATATGCAGTCAAACCTATTGGTGGTTAGCTAAAGGTAACCGCCCACAGGCGCAAGACCCGCTGTTCAGTGTTCAGTGCTGAAAATGAGAGTGATGTTGGCAGCATTCACGTTCTAGAAACTAATATCTATGTTTGTGGAATGTGGGTGGCCAGATTTGCGTAAAAATAACCGATTTTAAAGTTATATAAGCTTAAACAATAGTATGTTTGAGATCGTGTAACTTTGAAACTGAATATTTTAACAAAAATCTGGAAAACGACAGACGTAGTTCCTAGGACGTATCTAACTATCTACACAATTTAATTGAGTTTGTTTGGTATTCCAACGAGCCAAATTAGCCGTTTTTTAGAGCGTGCTACGAATAACCCCTCATAAAGTGGCTGTTCCATTGCTTTTTATTGAAATCACGGATATATTTTATTCAGGGATATATTGTACACTATATAATGCCCGCAACTTCGTCCGCGTGGATTGAGGTTTTAAAAAATCCCGTGGGAACTCTTCAATTTTCCGGGATAAAAAGTAGCCCATATCCTTCCCCGGAATGTAAGCTACATTTCATTAAAATCAGTTCAACTGTTGGATCGTGAAAGGCTAGCAGACAGACAGACACACTTGCTTAGGATTGCAGGGGTTTCAGGTTGCCTTCAGCTTCTGCGGGTTCAGGGACACTAACCGACCTTGGTTCCCTGGTTCACAGCGCTCCAGCGTTGGGATTATCTAGGATTTATAAATTAAAATCACAGCAGCTTTAAAACACGTCCATTTTATTTCAGTTCCAGTGAAGAGAGAGCGAGAGGGGATATACAATTTACAGATCAAATCGCAGTTTAGACAATCATGTAGATACAAAGTTTGGTGATATTAAAATACTAAACAACACTTTCGCATTTATAATAATATTAGTATGGATTAGTACGGATATGGTTATAATATTAAAATTTAATTTTAAATAGTAATTCGTATTTAAAGTCAAAGACATTTTTCATTTTCAGGACCTTAAAAATTTCTTCTTATTCTTACTTCTTATATCAATATGGCGGACAACCCGCCGGGGGGCATTATCGCGCGCTTATGACATACAAAAAATTTTAGGCCTTCCCCCGGTTATCATTATCCGTTTCCATCATCCGTTTCCCTTTTGAACTTCCACTTGGCTGAAGACTGGTATAGTGAACATCGCCACCCCACCAGTCTTCAACCTTCCTAATCCAACCGCTTTCACAGTGGTAGAGTGTCACTTTGACGAAATAATGTGGCGCTACGACGCCATTAATCTTTCGCACATAACTTCCGAACGACTGCACCACATTGGACAATTCCTTTTTTTGTGTTCGTTATTGTCAGGACAAAGTTAGTATAAAAGATTTTTTTTTGGAAATTCAACGGGAAAAGACAGTTCCCGCTAGACGCGGACAAAGTCGCGGGCAACAGCTAGTAAATAGAAAAAAATAACAATTACTGTCAGTACTACATCAATTCCATACTAACATTATAATTGCGAAAGTGTGCCTGTTTGTCTGTCTGTCTGCTAGCTTTTCACGGCCTAACAGTTTAACCGATTTTGATGTTTGGTGCAGAGTTAGCTTACATCCCGGGGAACTTTTTATTCCCGAAAATTAAAGAGTTCCCACGGGATTTTTAAAAACCTAAATCCACACGGACGAAGTCGCGGGCATCCTCTAGTGTATTATAATGTTGAAAATAGGTGCTTAGGTAGATAATAACTAGGAGCACTTACCTACATGATGGTCGAATCTGAGCGAACATTACAAGCGAATGCTCTTGATCTGTACGTACCTTAAGTAAGTAAATACTTTTTTTTAATTAGATAACACAAGAGAGTGTTTCAATTAAAATGTATTACAAAATAACGTTATCAAATAAAAGTAAAGTCCCTGCGGGATTATTATCCTACTTGCTAAGGACCGTTACGAGATGAGAGAAGGCCAATTAATTAACTTGAGGTTCTAAATTTTCTACTTCCTTTCTGAGGGTCGAAATTCGAAAAATGTTTCATTGCTTTATATTACGTAAAACGAATAAAAAATAAATTTATGAGTACAATAAACTTAACGTTTTTAGTACATATTGTTATCATATAATTTGTTGGGTATTTGACTAGGTACATCAAAAATAAATTATTTATCAGTGATTATTAAAAAATTAGAGGGTCTTCATAAATACGTAAAATCCACGTCTTTTGTTAGTTTTAAGTGTAATAACCATTTAAAAAAAAGTACGTTAGTATGATGTAACGTCACATTCCAGTGTTTCATAGAATCCCGCATAATAAGCGCGCGTTTTGACGTTTGATAAAAAGTCACTGATTTGACTAGTTGTCAAATACCGTAGTAGGTAGTTACGTGAAAAGAAAAGTCCTGACTCACTGACTGACTCATCAACACCCAGCCCAAACCCTTAGATTTGTAAGTGATGTTTTCCACAAAGTTCCCTTTACAATGACAATTTTTTCGAAATTCTCACGGAATAGGGAATGAAGAGAATTCATATTGTTGCCAAGCGTAGCCGCAGTCCTTTTTTTTAGCCCTTTCAAATCAATAAGACAATCACCATAACTCCTGTATGACGCAAATCTAAAATTTTACCCTAACGACCCCGCTTATTACAATTTTCGCAGAGATCTCTAATTGTTTTGAAAATAAAATATAGCCCATGTCCCTGAGGAGTCAAAAATAATGTAGATTCCCACTGTTGAAAGAATTTTCAAAATCGGTTTATTAGTTTCAGAGATTACTTCCTACAAACAAACTTACAAACTTTACCTCTTTGTAATATTAGTAAGTATAGATTTTATTATCACTTAAGTTGGTATTTTGTGACTCTGTAGGTAGGTACACTGTTGCGAGTTGCGACCGACCGTACAATATTCTTAGGTACATGGCAAAAATGGCATGGAAGCTTGACTTGGACTTTTTTCATACAACTTCATACTAAAATGCTCTCAACTGCACCCCTTACATGTATATGTCAACTCTGTCTTATTTCTTGCGATTTCAAGTGGGTAAGTAGGTATTTACCTAAGTTTAATACAATTTTTACTCATAATAATAACTAAGTAGGTATGTTTTATGAATTCGAAAATCTTAAATTCCTATTGGCCTAAATTCGTGCAGAATTTATCTTAAAACGTATATTATCCAAGAGACAAATTGTTCCATTCACATTTTGGAGTATTAAAATATCCATAGTACAAGCTTCTTCCATTATTCAAAAGGCTTGCAGCTGAGGTTGGCTCCCAACCAAATACAGGATATGTGGCGTCGTGTGCAATCATGTTCGTAATTTTTGGAAATAAATCAATTGGGGTGTTTTGAACTTTATGTTTTAGTACACAAGCATCACCTAGGTGATGCTTGTGACTTCGTGCGCGTGGAATGAGTTTTTTAAAAATCCTCTGTGCACTCTTTGATTTTTTTGAGACAAAATGTAACCTATATGTAAATGTCCATTGGCTATACAAGCTATCACTGTACCAAATTTCATCAAAATAGGTTAAACGGATGAGCTTTTAAAAATCTCGTGTGAATGCTTTGAATTTCCGGGATAAAAGTAGGCTATTCCGTCTCCGGGACGCAAGCTATCTTTGTACCGAATTTCGTCACAATTGGTTTCAGTATTTTACTGAAGAAAGATGACTGAAAATTGGAGGGAAAGTTATTTTCAAATAAAATATTCTAGAGATTACTGAGATTCATGATTAATTTGTGGGATGAAGTTCGCATGGCGATAGTAAAAATTTGAAACGTGATTACTAACAAGAATACTCGATATCAAATTATTAATTTAAGTAAAAGAAATTTCAATATTCTATTAAGTTGCCACCCACCGTATGATGGCTCCATAGCTCTGTTTAGATTCCCTCGCTGAGTCGCTCATTACAATAATATCAGAAAGTATACGAGTGATTAGATCCATCACAATTACCAGAGCCCCTAGTATATTATTATGATACCCTTAAAATTAACGAAAACTATGCGTAGGTAAATCTGTCATCTATCTACAAGAGGAAAAGGTGACTGACTGACTGACTGATATCAACGCACAGCTCAAACTACTGGACAGATTGGCCTGAAAATTGGCATGCAGATAGCTATTATGATAGGTATCCGCTAAAAAAGGATTTTTGAAAATACAAATCCTACGGGGGCGAAATAAGGGTTTAAAATTTGTGTAGTCCACGCGGACGAAGTCGTGAGCATAAGCTGGTTTTATATAAACTATTAGTTGAAAAGTTACACTAGGGCTTCAAAAAGGTTTGCAATGTCACACTTGACTGAAGTACAATCCCTATACTAAAAATTTAATTTCAGTTCCCGGTAAAATATTATAACAATGAAACATAGCTCTCCTCTGACACCGGTTGTCCATGACACCGCTCGCTTCACGATTTGATTACCCGACAGAGGCAGATGGCGTGCCATTGCAGCTTCATATCTCCTGGCTCGCCAAGATTTAATTAGAGGCTGAATTCTCACCTTTATATAGCACAGTTCCTGTCACGCTCCGAATGTAGTTAAAGAGTGTAAGGTAGGAGAATATTTAATTAAATATTTTGCTGAATGCCAAAACAAATTGGTATCTTCTAGGTAAGCGTATTAATCCATATTATTATAAATGCATCAAAGAGTGATCAATGCTTCTTGTTATTCCGAGAAAACTTTTATCAAAGGATTTAAAAAATTACAAAATCTACGCGTACCTACTAAGGTTAAGATCTATAGAGTTCATTTTGACTTTGCTCAGACTTGACACTGATAAAACGAGACAGCGGTATATCGCTGGCATAAATCTGTCTTGTTTTAACTGACACTTAAGTTTGAGCAAAGTCACGCACTCAGTCAGTCAGAGCACGGGTCTCCTCTCAGTATGAGAAGGGTTTGGCCATCGCGCTGGCCACGTGCGGATTGGCAGACTTCACATACCTTTGAGCACATTATGGAGAACTCTCAGGCATGCAAGTTCCTCGCGATGTTTTCCTTCACCGTAAAAGTGACTGATACTTAATTTCTTAAAACTCCGAAAAGTTAGAGGTGCGTGCCCGGTGTTGAGCCCCCGACCTCCTGAATAATAGGCAAACGTCGTAACCACTAGGCTATCAAGGCTATACGTACGTACGTTGTACGTACATGATCTCAGGCTAAGCCTGAGAAGAAACTAAGTACAAAATATGAACAAAAATCACACTATGCACAAACGACACTGTCACATTGGTAGTGACCCTAATGTTTCTGTTAGTTCTGTTACCCTTAGGTATGTAACGATCCATTTCAAATATCTATATAGACCATAAGGAATTTCTATGTTGCGAAAAATGCTAACCGCTATCTGGGATGCTGCAGTCGCAGCGTGTCCTGTTATCGGAAAAGTATTTTCATGTCATTCAAATCGCTTTGCACTTAGGCTTAGATACATAGAAGAGTCCATATTTTTAAACGACGAAAAAGGCGCAGTTTCGTATTTTGTTGGCGTTGTTACTCCATAGGCATAGATATCTATAGTCCGCGACAGATCGAGATTGCAATCGGGGTATGAGGCGGGGAGACACCCCGCACACCCGCACGTCACCCGTGCCCGCACTGGGCTAGCGCTGGGCTTGTGTGGGTGTGCGGGGTGTTACCTCCCCGATTGCCATCTCAACCTCACGCGTACTATACATACAACGTTAGTGTTAGTATACGCAAAAACCGAAACACGTGTCGAATATTTTTACATAAAGAATACTTAACTGTACAAAATTTCAAATATATTTAATGAAAACTTATCGAAGTTATAAACTTGTTGTGTTGAGTCGTTGTCATCTCAAAACCATGGTCACCCCAACCGAGCGGCTGTGAGCGAACAGTACCCGAAGTACAAGATTTTACGTCTCACCAAATCAAACCAAATTCTAGAGTCGAAATACTTCCGCGTTACAGTAAACTGGATCTTAAAGGCCTTGTTTTAAAGCTCAAGTATGTCTACACTTCTACAGCCAGCGCTCCAAGCGGAAACATTGCGAAATTAAAATCAGTGGCATTGAATATTTGACTTCAATTCAAGGCTGTTTAGGTCCATTTTACTGTAACGCAGAAGTATTTCGACTCTCGAATTTGGTTTCGTTTGGTGAGACGTAAAATCTTGTACTACGGGTACTGGACGGTTGGCGTCGATCGTGCGCGCTCCCGTTTGCGCGGCTCGAATCAGCTGGTGCATGCGGCCATTCAACTAGGTGTCCAAACTTGCAGGATTTCAAAGTATTGTTTGGTCAAAATATAACCAGTTGCTAAATTGATTGCAATCGATTCTCTTACTGATTATGAACAAACTATACTTTCAGGTTCTGCGTATACTAAAACTAACGTTGTATAACAATACTATTTACATAGTAGGTACGCTAGATACGATAGACCTTAATTTGTAAAACTTTAACTCCTATATTCTATGTCTATGCCGTCTGTGCACTCGTATCATTTATCAACACGTCTCGTCTTGCTCCTGAGACGGCAGCATACATCGTTAGCACCTGCATCAATTTGTTAAAGTGATCATTAATTTGATTCGAGACACAGCCTGCCCTGGCTATTTTGTTCTCAAGGTATCCTGCCAATATAATCAACTAGCTTTGTTTCACGACTTGGTCCACGTGGATTAAGGCAATAAGTAGTAAGATGCCGTTGGAATTTCTCAAAATTTTTGCTAAGTGGGCGGCTGCGTTATTGGAAGATCATAATTTATTATGTTATAAAAAATCTCAAGCTGTAAGTTTTTCCTTATACAGCGTGTTCGATACACTTAACATGACAAATGAAGTAAGTAGGTAGGACCAAATAGTTAGTGTCATAGATTATTTCGTTGTCTCTGCTACTTGACAAACGTTCAAACTTCAAACGGTCCTTCGAGTTCACAAAAGTTTTTTTTACGAATTCATTTCCGGCTCAGGTGTTTGCAAGGTTGTTTGCAAAGCCCTCGTATCTCCCACGGGTATCACGCTACGAGGCTCATTATTTTTGGTACATCTACTCATTGGTCTTAACATCAGCTTACGCGAATATTACGGACATTATTTTACCACCTTGTATAGTGTGCTACGCAATGTAAACGCCTACATGTTATTATTTCTTGTTTTAATTTTTAGGTTAAAACACGTTATCATTTTATATTATTTACGTTATTTGATTATAGATTAATAAAAGCTATAAGCAATTGGTTCAACGCAATATACGCAGGTATATCGTACCCGTGTAAAAGAATTATATTTTTGGCTGAACAAGGAGTCCATAAAATTCCTTCTGTAACATGAATAATAACACGCTCACATTACATATAAAATAAAATATAAAGCTCTTTAGATGTTAGACGAGCGTATTACATTTTCTTTTAAACATTTGCAAAGTAAGCTAATGTTGTTCTTAAAGATCAAAGACTCATAAGAAAATTCTTTCATATTATTTTGCAAGCTTTCTTACACTGAGAATTTTTTATCACAAACAGTTAACGTACAAAAATTAAATGGATAGATAACATTTTATAAAGCAGAACTTTTGGATGATTAGGTACTTACCTACTTGGTTAGGCTCAGTAGTCAGTAGCTAAACAGGATCTTGGACTGGAACACTAGACGTCAGACGTTAAGAATTTACTGTGTCATATATTACTGTGTCGTATACGCCATAATCAGTTCTTCTGAAGACTATTTCTATTAAGTACTAAATGATGCCCGCGACTTCGTCCGTGTGGATTTAGGATTTATAAAATCCCATGGGCACTGTTTAATTTTCCGGGATAAAAAGTAGCCAATGTCCTTCCCCGGGATATAAGCTAACTCTGTACCAAATTTCACCAAAATCGGTTGAACGGTTGGGCCGTGAAAAGCTAGCAGACAGACAGACACACTTTCGCATTAATAATGATAGTATGGATTTACTTATTTTATTCTGATAGAAGCAAGCCCTTGACTGCGATCTAGCCTGATGGTAAGTGACGATGCATTCGTCATGATTTGCTTCTAATAAAAGTTAGCACTTTAAAACATCATATTTTACAAACGGATCTAGAAATCGAAAAATGATTTTCCCACACCCACAGTATTTTTAAAGGACCTATTCAACGATACCCTACACTATGGGATAGACGAGAAAAAAAAAATCATCCCCACTTTACATGTAGGGGAGCTACCCTAAAAAAATATTTATCACAATTTTATTTCACCACTTTGTCGGCGTGATTAATATTTATACCCATGCCAAATTACAGATTTCTAGCACTAATAGTCTCTGAGATTAACCGAGGACGGACGGACGGACGGACATGGCGAAACTGTAAGGGTTCCTTGTTTACTATGGAACCCTAAAAAGTATCGTTTGCCTTGTTCTTGGATAATTGAGACGCAATGCTACCAAATAAAACACAAAGCGAACTTGTTTCCAAGTTGCACCTTGATCTTATGAATTATTCTGTATGCAATAGTGTGAAAGCACTACTTGACAATGTATTTTTTGGTTCAGCCAACAAACACTGGTTCTATCCTACTAGTAATATAGCATATTTAGGAGTATTGTCGTATAGAAGAGCTTTTTTTAGGGTTCCGTACCCAAAGGGTGCCAACGGGACTCTATTACTAAGCCTCCGCTATCCGTCCGTCTGTCTGTCAGCAGGCTGTATGATGTATCTCGTGAACTATAAATAGATAGTGTTAAAATTTTCACTTCCTATTGCCACCATTAAAACAAAAATAAAAATTTCAAAATAGCCGCCAAAGAAATTAAAAAGAGCTTTTCTTGCACGACGCGGGTACGGAACCCTTTGCGAGCGAGTACAAATCTCACGTGGCCGGTTTTTTTTTTAGGATTAAGGCGAGTCACCGAGGCGGGCAGCGCGGCTTGTAATTAAACCGCTTGGCAACGTTCAAATTCTGTGTTTCAAACGTTAAATTTGAATTTAATAAATTATAGAAGTCCTGTTGAGAACCAAAATTTAGCAGGTTCTCTGTAGTACTTAAAGACAAATATTTCCATATAAAAATTATTTGCCAAGTCAGAAATTTTAGTATTAAATAATTCATTTTAGGCTTTTATTTCAGCTTATTTCAAGATTTTATTTGATCGAGTGAAGTACTTCCTATTGTGTATCAAAGTAGCACATTCTTTAGACAATGTCTTTAGGTATATTGTATATTTTTAGCAAGGCCATTATTTAATAGAAAATACCTAAAACATTTGATCTAGCAAACCAGTTTTTTCCGCTTAGCCTCGGTGACTCGCCTTAAGAACCCTATAGTTTCGTCCAGTCCGTTTGTCCGTATTAGTATGGAAGTATAAGCATATTAATATTACCAAATTTAAGATAAGATAGTATAAACTTTATATGGTTTACCCATGTATTACCCTATTCAAATGTTAATTAGCTCGGTTTTCTACTCCCTTATAATTAACTACTACCCTCGAAATTTTGTTATAATATATTGCATACCAATATTACATAGGTGTGAAGTTAGCGGGAGTCAACAAACTTAACCTTACGCCTTAGAGTGGTTACGCACTGCATCCGATTCGAGTCCGTGAAAATACGTTATTTTTTGTTTTGTATGGGAGCTTATGACGTATGTCGTAGATGACGGATGACGGATAGAACTCGGATGACGGAAGTGTAGTGCGTAATCGTCGTTATAGGGATCATTTATGCCAACGCATGGTTTTACGAGCAGAGCATGGACATGGCACGGTGATGCATAAACTGCTTCACATAAATTAATGTTCGTGATGTTTTGAATCCGTGCCTCGTCCGCGCCACGTGTTGGCATAAATCACCCCTTACTCAGATTTACGTGAAAATGCGGGGTGCTCCTATTGTTTTTGAAGACCGTATAAGCCTGATCATTATTATCTTGCAAGGCTTCATAGTAATGGGGTATTTTTCGTTTATGACTATCGAAAAAACATTACCACGACATGCGCGAACTACTACGTGCGTGTTAACGCATTCAAGCTGAAATACACTGAGGCTGAGATCTATAGAGCGCACTTTGACTTTGCTCATACTTAAGATTGAGATAAAACGAGACAGGTTTTATAGCTCTGTCTCGTTTTAACTGTCTTAAGTCTAAGCTCAGTCAGAGTGCGGTCTATAGATCTCACTAAGAGTAGATCTATAGAGCGTACTCAGACTTTATTTATTATTTTTTGTCGCGTACTGTCGTACTGTACTTATTTCCTGTTATTATTATAAAGTAGCTTGGCATGTTGAAATGCTACCAAAGTCCTTTGTGTACTCCAGGCTTAACAGATCACGTGAAAACCATTTACGGTACGTGTAAACCATAAAGACTGCCAATAATATAAGTACTTTTTTATAGATCATTTATTTTACAGATATAAATTTCATGAGATTTGGGATCGAGGCAGAAACTTGCATAATTTAGCAGTTTTGGGTCAGTTAACTTAACAGTGTGATTTTCAACATTAGTTTAATAATAATTCTTTTTTCCTAGAAAACTATAGTGTTTTTTTTATTTTTTTTATTTCGATGCAAGTTAGCCTTTGACTGCAATCTCACCTGGTGGTAAATGATGATGTAGTCTAAGATGGAAGCGGGCTAACCTGGAAGGAGTATGGCAGTTTTTTCTTAACCCATACACCTTTAGTTTCTACATGGCATCATACCGGAATGCTAATACCGGTGGTAACTAGCCACGGCCGAAGCCGACCATACCAGAAATTTAGAAATTATAAAATTCTAAACCCTTGCCAGAAATCGAAACCGGGACCTCCCACTAATAAGACCACAGCGCTTACCACTGTGCCAGGGAGGTCGTCAAGAGTAGTACTGTAGTCTTATATTTTATGGAAGAATAAAAGGTCTCAATCATCATCATAGTTGCCAGCGAGTGCCAGTGAACAAGGTGCAATATAGAGCCCTGTGACTAGCCACCTTACAATGTTCAAGTAGTATTCCATTTTCATTAACAGGTTTCCTGTGTTAGTAAACTCGGATAGCTAGTTACTGATTGATATACGATTCCCTTTGCAATGTCCGACTGATGAAAACCGAGCTGGCTGTGAGTATGTCACTATTCATATATAACATAGTTTTTTCAAGAGATTTTCTTGAAATTCCGTTTACTAGATTATTATTAAATCTAGTATCTATCATCTAGTATGCATCATTATTATTCACCGATAGACATGCTGTTTAACTGCTGGACATAGGTCTCTTGCAGGGACTTCCACACGCCGCGGTCTTCGCGCTGCCTACATTCAGAAACACCCTGCGATTCGTTTGATGTCACCTGTACACCTAGAGGGGGGGTTTTCAACGCTGCAATTTCCGGTGCGAGGTTGCCATTTTAGCACATTGCGACCCCAACGTCTATCGGCTTTCCAAACTACCATAAGCCCCTTTTCCACTTCAGCTTTCCAACCCGTTGATGGTCGGTTATTCTGATTCTCCAGCAAATCTACTCATTCCTGATTAGATCACGTAGAGTAACTCCAAACATAGCTCTCTCCATCGCTCGCTGAGTGACTCTGAGCTTTCTTATGAGGACCATAGAGCGACCATGTCTCGGACCCATATGACATATGAATTACTGTTGATGTATAGTAAATATTTACGATAATCCAGTAAAAATGTATTTCCGATGCAATCGATCTCTGACAAGCAATTTAACTTCCACCGGAACTGCAAAGTTTTGCAGCCACCGACACAAAGCAAAATATTCCTTTGAGCTGCTGTCTGCCAGCCTGTTCTCAAACCGGCATCATTAGGAAATATTTCAAAACTTATATTTAGTTTGCTGTGTAGTAGTTTTGTTTTATGCCCTGACAGTCTCGTCCAATCCAGTTTTATGAATGTAGAACTAAAATGAAACTATAAGCGTACTTAAACAGCCGTGTCGTGGACATCGTGTTATCCATATAACATATTCATTATAGCATGTACGCGTATACAGGCTGTAACCAGTGCCCTCATAGAACGATTGCATCGATTGATGCAATCGTCACTAGTTTAATACTTTCATAAAGATCAAGAACGTTTTGTTATTTAATCTTAATCTTTAAAAGTTACTAAATGCCTATCAAGTATAATAAAATCGTTTGATTTAACTTCACAGTCCTTGTGTTTCCGTATTCACCAGAAATTAATTTGGCCAAATTGCTTTGAAATGTTCACCTCTGTTCAATTTCGCTCTCCTATCTGTCTACAACTTTACAATGACGTTAAATTTGTGCGAATTTAGAAGATTAATTTTCATCTAATCTATAGAAGTGCCGAACTTGAAAGTTTTGATAAAGGCCAATAGAGAATAGGGGTAGTTTTAATTTCTAAAGTTTAGATCCAAATTTATGTGTATATTTCAAAAAGGAATATGTTGAGTGCGATTCACAGATTATTTATTATCACTGTAATAAGCTAAGCTGTTTTCTAACTCCGAGTTATCAATCATCATATCAATATCATAATTTAATTCAAAACACAAAGTTGAATGTAAGCTGTGGTAGTCCGATCTGTGTTTTTTAAAATTACTGCTAAGTACCATATTTTAGTAGAAAAATAAAATCTTTTTGTAACTCTCTAGTATTAAAACAGAATATTGAAACAATGCTGATATAAAAAATCTTAGTAAGTACTTAAGTAGAGGAAAACTACAAGTTCTTCTAGAACTTGTAGTTTTCCTCTTCTTCTTCTTAGAACTTAAGCTCTCTTCGTTCGCGTGGACTACACAAATTTCAAACCCTTATTTCACCCCCTAATTTTCAAAAATCCTTTGTCCTGCCTGCCTGTCCTGATAATAGCTATCTGCATGCCAAATTTCAGCCCGATCCGTCTAGTAGTTTGAGCTGTGCGTTCATTCATCTGTGAGATCAGTCAGTCAGTCAGTCAGTCACCTTTTCCTTTTATATATTTAGATTATTATTAATTGCATTGTTATTATGGTATCCTTTTGCAGGTGAATCTTTTTTCTCAGAGGTTCTAAAAGCTTTGATGGGCGTTATTTTTGTACCGAGAAAACATTTTAATTACAGGTATTTGTAGTTTAATTTCTTAGAAATGAATTGAAGTATTTTTGCTGTGTACCTCCTACAAAAGAAGTATTTTTATTAGTAGCACAATAACAAATTTGATTGCATAAGTGTAATCTAAATTGCTATACAAACTATTATAGAAATTAAAACGAAATTGATGACCTATTTATGACATGGGTTAAGGAATTGTAATAAATAATTGTGTGTGTCGGTATACACTGTTTGTTGGTACAATTATTTTAGGAAGATATAAAATATTATCACTTTTTCGGATTGTGTAGATCATCATAATATTAATCATGGTAACCTATTATTCACATTATAACATGCCTTTATAAAAAATTGTTGGCGAGACGAAATATTTATTATGTTGATTCTGTGTCGCATGCAAATAAACCTCGCTGTAACAATACAGTTTGTTAGTCCCAATACGTAGGCTACGGTTGTAGGTGCGGTGCGATTTAAAAATTTGCATAAAAAGAACTTTTGCGGGAATCTGACACGTAGCTGCGGCTGCAGTATTGTTCCAGATAGCGGCGTGCATTTTTCCGCAACGTTGCATTGCATGCAAATTGGTAACCTGTCGAGGCAGAAATAAATGAACTTGATTAAAAATGAAACACGGTGACAGTATGTTGTTGGGAAAGAGCATGAGCAAAGAAACGTGGAACGTATTTTAGCAAGACAGCTTTTTGTCCAAATCTATGAACATTCGGATATAAGCAATATCTACGTCATAATTTATGTCATGACCTACCATACAAATAGTTGTAAGACTACTTCGGAACGTATTTTCAAAGATTCGGACTTATTTTCACATATTATTAACTTATACGCACTTATTGAAAAACTGGCTGATCCAACCCGACTTTAGTCGGGTAAAAACTCGATATATCCATCGCCCGTTGAGTGACTTTGAGCTTTTTTATGAGCTATTGATTTGAAGCTTATTTCATGGTTTAACGACATAATATTGTGTTGTATAAAACGGGTACATACCACGGTTAACTAGGCGATTTTTAACTGCGGATATTTCGACTCAATTGCATGAGTCGTGGTCACGACTGCAGTGCTGCGAGAGGTGAAGTTTCTTTATGCTTTTATTCTTATAAGGCTCATAGAAAGCGACCATATTGTTTTGGATTCATATTATACATTACATTTACATACATAACATTAGAATGGATTATTTTAAAATAAAAATTCCTAGAGGCAAGTTAACAAGATCTGATTTGAACACATGAATGGATTAGATTATTTTAGATAGGATGGTATAATGTTCTACATAACGGCTTTATATAAATTTGCAGTTCGTGTTATTCATACCAAGGCACAGATTTACACACAAAATGTGTTCACAATTTATCAATACGTCACGTTATATCTTTGAGATAGCAGCATGCGTTGGTAACATCTACATCAATTTGTTAAAGTGAGCATTAGTTTGATTCAGGGCCATACTGCGTGCCAAGGGCTTAACATAGCGTTCCCACACAAAACGAATACTAAACATGTACCAAATTATTAATATAACATGAGGTTTTGACTTAAGTGTACTAATCACAATGTTATTTATTTGCTTTTACCCCTTTTTTCGCTGGGGAAATGCACTTACAAATCCCTCACAAAAGCGGGTATGTGGGGCCCACTGGCACTGCCACAGGTTACCCACTAAAAACCCAGTGGCACAGTCCGTTACCCCCCGTAGTATAAGATTTTACATCACACCAAACGTTGCTAGAATTCGAGAGTCGAAACACTTCTGCGTTATAGTAAACTGGATTTTAATAGCCTTGTTTTAAAGCTCAAGTTTGTCTACACATCTACAGCCAGCGCTCCAAGCGGAAACCTTGCGAAATTAAAATCAGTGGCATTGAATTTTTGACTTCAATTCAAGGCTCTTTAGGTCCATTTTACTTTGATGTTATAGTGTTTCGATTCTCGAATTCTAGCAACGTTTGGTGAGACGTAAAATCTTATACTAAGGGTACTGTTCGACTAGCACTTCTCATGTTCAAGATAATTTTTTTGACTACTCAATTCAAGACAAAACAAAAAAATTATATCAGATTTTCATACTGCTATTAGTATTATCAGATTTTCATAGTGCTAATACTAACTGCTGTTTTTTTTAATTGTAACTTAAGTATAGTTTATTTTTATAAAGATTTTGACAAACAGATAGATGAAACTATAAGGGTTCCTTGTTTTACTCGTAGCAAGGCAAACGCAATCAGCAATAACTTCCGCTAGCTATTTAGATCTCTATTGCAGATACTAGATTGTGCATAGTAAATGTTCAGATGTAGGTACACCAGTCCATTTTGTACATGAATCAATGACACTTAGAGACGACTGCTATTTGCTTGAATATAAGGGCCACCGCAAATAGACAGAGTGGAGTGGAGCTGAATCTTCTTCATAGAATAGAATAGAAAATCTTTAACTCAAATAAACTAACAATTGAACATATCTCTGTACTGGTTCGTAATGTCCTTCCTACCTAGAAGAACCAGGAACAATATAACATACAACTTAGATCATAACTTAAAATCAGCTTTTGAAATTGTTGTTTGTTGCACGTTAGATGCAAAGCTTCAATGGAACGCCCATATATCAACACTTGCTGGTAAACTCAGCTCTGCTGCTTATGCTGTTAGAAAGATTCGACAGGTAACTGACGTGGAAACTGCAAAAATTGTGTATTTTGCCTATTTCCACAGTATTATGTCTTACGGAGTCTTGCTGTGGGGTAAAGCGGCAGATATTGGGAAAATATTCGTATTACAAAAAAGGGCAATACGTGCAATTTATAATTTAAAACCGCGCGATTCCCTACGAGAGATATTTAAGGAAATAGGTATTCTTACAGTAGCTTCCCAATATATGTATATACAATAATATAATTTTTGTACGACAAAACATTCACAGTTACAAAAAAATCAGTGATCTCCATGATAGGCAAACTAGAAACAAAAATAAGCTAGCTACTCCTGCGCTCCGCCTCTGGAAGGTGCGAAAGTCATTTGTGGGAATGAGTGTAATATTTTATAATAAAATTCCACAAGCAATTTTAGACTTGCCTTTACACAAGTTTAAAAAATGTGTTAAAAGTATGCTCCTAAAAAAAGCATATTATACAGTCGCAGACTATGTAAACGATAAAAAAGCTTGGATTTGACTCGCTCCAGCAATGCACGGGGCTGCAATGGCTTGTATAGTACGGTATAATAACATTGTAAATTGAAAAATTAAAAAGAGCAACCGCCGAGTTTCTTGCTGGTTCTTCTCGGTAGGAACGGCATTCCGAACCAGTGGTAAATTAAACCTGACTATTCATAAGCACTTTTAAAAAGTTTACATGAATAAAAAAACATTCTATTCTATTCTATTCTATTCTGTTATAAGTAGGTACTGAAAACAAAACACGGAGGAGTCGCGGCGCACTTGGGACGTTTTCGAGGCCAGCGCGCCGCGTCACCGTTATTCCAAAGTATACACAGAGTTAGAAGTAAATAAAGCTTTGAGATAGCATTAAGAAAGACGCCGCGTTTTGTCTCCCCTCCACTCTGACGGTGTGCGTTTTGCCTAAGTAGGTACCAATATGTCGATGTCAGTTAATTCTGTGGTTGAATCTAAGTGGCCTTTTCTCTTTGATACTGTTACCAAATTGTATGTAGTGGCTAGTGACGGAATGCCCATACGTAGAAGAGGTTCTATCTGAGTATTTGCCTATGCGACGACTTGCAAGTTGCTACCGATTGATATAAAATTCCGTTGAAGGTATTCGTGTGATAGGAGTTGCTGCAGCCAAGGAATGAATAAGTAATTATCTTAAATCTGTACCAATCATAATAATTATTATTATAACAGCGAAACAATCGCTCCTAATTTGACCAAATATATAGACACTTACTATATTCTCAAAAGATGTGTCGTAGACTTGCCGTAGTAGAGACGTAGAGTTATCGTAGTCATGTTGTAGATATGTCGTAGTCTACTTCGTAGTCATGTCGTAACATGTCGCAAACTTGTCGTAGTCTAGTCGTAGACTTGTCGTAGACTTTTCGTAGACTTGTCGTAGACTTGTCGTAGACTTGTCGCAAACTTGTCGTAGTCTAGACTTGTCGTGGACTTACCGTGAACTTGTCGTATTCTTTTTGTTTTTATTATTTTATTTAGTATTTATTCGACTTAGTTTTAATAATATGATGAAAGTATGTATTGACATTACCTACATAATCTATTTTAATTTTACAGTGTCTTAAGCATAATCAGTATCTACACTGTTAGCTTGCGCTTCTTTCGTTTCTGTTTCTCTGTTCTCAATTCGATTTATGTATCTTCGGTTTTAGTTGCTATTTTGACAGCAGCGGTGGCAAAATGATGGAGATTCACTTTGTTAAGATAAATAAATCCTGTGAAAGAGACCTTTAAAAACTGGTAGTTAGGGTTGATAGAGCTACTTAAGGGCTACATTGCGAAGGGCAAAACTACCAATTGAAATAGAATAGAATAGAATAGAATGTTTTTTTATTCATGTAAACTTTTTAAAAGTGCTTATGAATAGTCAGGTAGTTTTAATTTACCACTGGTTCGGAATGCCGTTCCTACCGAGAAGAACCAGCAAGAAACTCGGCAGTTGCTCTTTTTAATTCTGAATTTTTCAATTTACAATGTTATTATACGCCATTGCAGCCCCGTGCATTGCTGGAGCGAGTCAAATCCAAGTATAAGTAAATAAAAGTATAAGTGTAAAAATAAAAGTTATTATTTGTCCCAGGTTTTAATAATAGAAGGACTTGTATTGCAAAATGTACATAGCCATTCATCTTAGTTTGGATGGCTCAGCAATTTGTTGCGAACGCAATGATGTGGAAAATTTAAATCGATTCGAAACAAAGAGCACTCGACTGTGACGCGATGCGTGAACTATTCGATACTGAATTAAAACGTACTCGTTAATTTGGTACTGATTCTGAGCAATACTTAACTTTAGAGTATTTGCATTATTTTCTTACTAATCCAATATGAAAAAGACAGACACAGTTTGACAGTTTTAATTTAATTTAGAGCTGGCAAACCTCGTGACTAAAGCTGCCAGTCGCAAGCCTATTGTTAAAATTTGTAGCGTGCACTAATACTTTAGAGTCTTTAAATGTAAAACTCATGTTCCGTCCTTTTTAACAATATTAAAAAGAAAAAGATGCAGATACTCTAAATTTAGATTAGAGAAAGACAACAGAATAGGCGCCATATCGTTTTAAATCCTATATTTTTATTTATTTTGTTAATTATTTCGCCGGATTCAAGGACCTTTAAATATAAATAAAGGGGATTGCTATTTAAAAAAAATTACAAAATACAAATAAGTCAAACTAATTAATACTTAATAAGCTTTTTAAAAAGATAAACTCTGACCAAAAGACGGCCCGCGATTCTTGTAATAGCTAAGTACTTGAGCCGCACGACGCAATGAATTTTTTTAATGATGTGCGACGGATTCAGTTGCATCGATCGCTTTGAAAAAATTCTGTGAATGTCAGCAACTGATGTCCTGTTAGCGTCGTCTTGCCAAGCTACAAGGTTCAAAGGTTTAGGGTTGGCCTGATACAAAACATTTTTCATGTACGAACCCTGTTTCGCACTTAGTTTGAGTGTAAAGTGGAATATTAGTCATGATTTAACTTGTTTCAACTTGAAGTTAAAAAAGTAAACATATTCCGTCAGTTCCTTTGCCTCAATCCTGCCTGAGGTTTCAAGAACTGAGAGATGCCTCCTTTAATGTCGAGACCTATCAACAAATTGGAAATGCATGGAACCTACGTTCCTAGAATTCTAACTTGTGATTTCTAGAAAGCTGTCACAGAGAGAAATAACATATAGTACGTGACAGGTTCAGATAGCAATCGGGAAGGGAACGCCCCACACACCCGCCCAGCAGGCGCTAACCTAGTGCGGGCGAGCGGGGGTGACGTGCGGGTGTGCGCCCCCCGCCGCCTACCCGCCCCGATAGCCACCTCGACTTGTCGCGGACTATAGTTACTTTCAATATTTTAATAAAGTGAACCTAAACACAGAATATATATTAACACTAATGACCTAAGTTAGTATTTCGAATTATTTAAGTGAGACGGAAAATCGAAATGTATGGTAATGAATTACCTAATTACGTCTATTATTTTTACTTTGATATCCGGTAACAAATAAAAATATTCGTCAAATTGATATTAACCGAGTAAAAATCGTTTAGGCCTTGCGCGATAAAAATCTACCTTCTAACTTTCTAGGTCGCGTATTTAATACGGTTGCTTTAGCCGTAGCTTCGATTAGAATCTTTCATTAGGTTTTCAACGTTGAAATGTGGACCTGCCTATTTAAATTTACCAATTCTAACTCTTTATACCGATTATATATAGTTGTCGTCTTCATCTCAACCAAAATCTTTGGGCATCCAACGCTGAATATATTATAGGGTTCTTTAAAAAGTGATTTCACCATCCATGGTCTTGTGCTATTTCTGTTCAGTCAGATCTGTAGATCTATTCATTTGCCTCGTCCGGTGCCATTCACATGAACACTCACGCATAGAGCAGTGGCGGACTAAGGGAGAGGTGGAGGGAGCAGTCCACCTCGGGTCTAAGTGGCCTCTGAACCTTGAGAAGTCTTTTAGTGAAAAACCAAATATCTTCAGTACCAAAATAAGTGCAAGTTTTGAGTTGGAGGCTCCCGTAGCATATTAAGGAATGAAAAAGATATGAATACCATAGAATCGTAAGAAACATTATTATATCCTTCATGGAACTCAACAACGATCAAATATGCTAAAAAAACTTAACAAAGACCTCAGTTGGTGATACCGCGCCGGGCCTTCGACGATCTTAGATCTCCTTTAGCATAGAGTAAGTTTTGCACATTTTCAAACATACAATTGTAAAATTCAATAACACCTGTGGACTCCTATCGTACGTGCGTCAATGAATCCCCTCAGAATAAATACCTTTAGAAGTAGCCCTATTGTGACTCTTGTTAGAATGTGACAAAATGATTATTTTCTGTCCTTATCCCCGTGGCCACTTTTTTTTGTTTGTCAAGATGTATTTGTACGTGAGATCTTGACAAACAAAGTAAAGTGAGGTTATGTTGACTCAAGTATTTTAAAGAAATAATTGATTTGTTATGTCGTTTTTTGTTTTTGACGTTATTGTGCAATGGTGTGTTGCAGCCTACTAGGCTACAATAGCCGAAGCGAACGTAAAATAGGAAAAGGAATAACATTTCACTAGTAAGTACCTCTGCTTAAGCGAGAGGGACTGAGGGGGCCACGCTAGTTGCATATCTGGTATATATCTGTGATTATCCCTTACAAAACTGTCACACAACGCCTGTTGACAACGTCGGTTGTGTGTAAGGAACGGGATTACCTAAGCTGACGGTTAGTTAATAAATACATCAGGTAGATACACCATCTTAGAGAGGTGCCTAAGGTGGTTCAGATATTTTGACTGAAAACAAGACTGCTTTGACACGCTTATCACGAAAACAAGATACGACAGGGGAATAGTTAACAACACCTAAATGTTCACCGTGCCTCCTACTACGGTGTCACATCGGAGACGACTTAATCCAACTTTGAGAGGCTCGCCCCGCATACTAAACCAGCCTATTTGCAAAGGGAATAAAATTCAATTACTCACGGAACAAAAAAGGGACCCTGCCTGAAATACTCGAACCTGGAAATCGACCATTTCACAGCTAGCATGTAAATAATCGTAACACTTGCTTCTCTACTTAAAGTAGCCTGTGAAAAATCACGAAGCAAAATCTCGCATTGCTGCGTGGTAAAATTAAAATTAAAAATCATCTTGTAAAATCTTAGTTAAATTAATATAGAAAACAATCGTTTGCTATCTTTATACGGAAGGCGAATTTTCACACTTACAATCATAAATTAGAAAATTCACCTGTTAAATATCAGCGCTCTTAATTAACATTAGTTAATTAATGTAGCAACCGATTGTAAATAACTAAGTGTGAAAAAAAACACTTTCCATGAAAAATGGCAAATGAATCACTCACAATCACTGTGAAGAAAAATATTAATATCACCAAATAAAAATTATTTCAAAGTAACAATAATGCTCGAAACAGTTGAATTTTAAATATTTATGTTGGCAGATTTTGCAGCCCAAAAATATACCCAATTGAATTTCAATAGTGAAATTCGTATTTAGGTCGTGTAGACGTAATGCTCCTATTAGAAACTTCCTTTTTGGTAGCCATTGATGAAATGCTGATAAAGTCTCTAAGGTCGGCGCTGAAGTGATCTCTACTAAAGCATTTTTACGGTGCGCTCGATATTGCTGACGTCACTTGCACTTTTAGTACTAAAACTGCGTATCTTGTGTCTTCTGCAGAATTAAGAAGAGAGACTTACTAAAACTAATTTTTTTTTTTAGTAAGTAAGTATGAGATTTTTTGCGTCGTTTATGTTACCACTCACTACACAGTTAAATTAGGTAGGAATATTGGTGTTTTTTCGGTTTCACACAATCTCTAAACTAAACCAAAATAATAGGTCTAAATATAATAATATCTTTTAAAACATTTCCTGTGGTAAAAGGTAGGTAAAAGATTTTAACCTGTCAATTTAGTTTAGTTTTAGTACAACTTTGTACTACCTACTACTTGCTTAGTACGGTCTACTACTCTAGATTATACAAAAATAACAACCGAAATAGCACGATTATCCAATTAATTATACAATGAGATTGTCATTTAAGGAATAAATTCGATTATTCACAAATATTATATTCCTGGAGTAGCTATAACAGTAGGGTATCCATTAAGGCAGAACTGTTTACAGCGTTTTCATTTTACGTAAAGTGTTTGTTCAGTTCCATTTGTGTAGTTCAATAGGAACTGGGACACTTGGTGTTTGTTATAAGAAAATTGAATGAAGATCGTATCTGTTGTCGCTCTGAAAGGGAAATTGTAATATTTATTTTAGCCCCTAGTCCCAACAGAATTTAAAATTGGAGGCTTTATAAAATGGCATGCAGAAAATTAGATCACACTGAATAAAAATAAAGATTAGTTACATTAATATAAAAAGAGCATTTTTAGTATTTAAATGGTTCATTTTAATATTAAAAATGATATATTAAGATCTCTTTTTTCGAAAAGAATAGACATACATACATAATATATTCACCACAAATCTACAACAAAAAGGCAGAAAAACTAAAGGGGACTATTAGACCAAGTTCACGTTCCTGAAGTTCACTTACTTAAATAGGTATAAAATATTTTATTTTGATTTTCAACTTGTCTGATTGTTGCAGTTTATGAGACATCCAAAATATGATATGCAAATTATAAAGGTTTCGAAAAACGAATCACGACAGCAGCAACGCGCGATTATAACTCACGGTGGCGATAGATAGTCCAAAAGACAATGCTTTTTTACGAATTTTTCATGGACGGATGCAAAGATACTGGTTATATCGTCGACGATAAACTAACCCATAAAACAGCTCAATTTACTACTAGTTTACGTCATAGATTGCATAACGTTTTAAAGTAATTGTCATTTTTCACCCGTTCGTTGATTGATCGAATATAAACTACTCATCACACCATCAAGTCATCGTCGATCTTGATGTCGATGAAGTGATGTCGTGAACTGTGGTATCAACAAAACGTGATTCAATATTGCTCTTGATTAAACTAAAAGTAAATGGTTTATCCATTGATACCATTGATACCAAAACAGTCTAAATAAATTTAACGCTCGTTATATGCAGTTTGTAGTACTACAACTTCTAGGAGTCGCTTTAGACACACGTCGCGTTTCACCGCCGCGCCGCGCTGTCGCGCGTTTTGTGTTACCAAGCTTTAACAATGTGTCCTAGTTAGACGTCCACGGCTCCTACATACAGTGCTTTCTGTAACCGCACCTAGTTCATAATTATCGCTGACGTGCATGTACCGCAAGCTTTGTTAGAATCGTGTTAGAATAAAGTGCTTTTGGAATAGGAATGTTGCCTATGTCACAAATGAAATCAACGTCCTCTGTTAGTTTGAAGTATTTACTACATTTCACTAAGCGCATACCACTAAGCGCACTTTTTGACGTTTGATTACCTACTATGTATTTAGTTTATGAAAATATTGCAATAAAACTCAAAGCTAGCCATATCTAATTACTATATATAAATCATGCCCGCGTGGAATGGTGCCAAGAATACTAGCTGCATTTCCGCGCTGGACAGCCAGGCTGATCCATTGCGCAAAAAATTTGCCAGCCTTTCTGTCACCAGATGAGGCTGCGGTGAATTTAGTTTTTATTTGTATCATCAACGCCATCATCAACAACCCATCGCCTCGCTCACTACTGAGCACTGGTCTCCTCTCTTAAAAGGGTTAGTCCACCACGCTGCCCAAGTACAGACTTCACACATCTTTGGGAACATTATGGAGAACTCTAGAGCATGCTTCTTCCCTTCACGCTGTTTCCCTTCACCATTATTAAAGCAAGTGATATTTAATTGCTTAGCACGCACATAACTCCAAAAAGCTAAAGGTGCATGCCCGGGATCAAACCCTGGAACTGACTCGATTAGCAGTCTAGCAGTCCAACGTTAACCCCTAGGCTATCATTGCCCAAAAAATAACATACATACTTAAAAATATTTACTTTCACATCAATACTGGCTGTACACCCATATACCACAATTCCATAGCAACTTGTATAATAAATGTCATCGGATTTGCTAATAAAGCTCGACTTGCTTCGGAAACGTTCCAATTTAAATGCTCATACATTCTCTAAAATAATGTCCAACTATATTTTAAACAAAATACTCCTACAGAGAAAACAAAAGAGACAAAGCGCTTAAACTAGAATGCATGTCTGGACAAGAAAGATGCATCTTATGAATTATTCTGAACACAATAGTGCAGGGGCACTCACGTGTGCCTCACAATGTACCTGTTCGTAGTTGTCTAAGCAGAAGTGTAGCGCAACAAGTCTTTGTAGGGCCTGGAACTGTTTACGTACAAGCTTGAATAATGTTGAGCACAGTATTACAAAGTAAACTAACTATTGAGCCGCGTTAAAGTATCTCTACCTTTTATAATTAGGTAAAGAACATCGTACCCCTAGAACAAAACAACAAATGAAATATCTTGAATTTTGATAAAACCTCATTCCCTGATCCCTGACTTTATTATCTATGCGGGAAAACTATGGAGTACTTAACTATGTTTTGTATAAAATTCTGAACACTTTCCATTTGTTTAAATTTATTAGTTTAAATAGTCTTAAGTACCTAGTTATGATTAAAATAAACAAAATAATTGGCTACTTTTTAAATATATTATAAGAAGTTAATTTATAGCACTTGGGTTGGGGATAGATATTATGTAACTTTTTATCGGTAAAAGAATTTTAACAAACAACACCTGTAATTTATTTTACAAGGCGTACCTTCGTTAATATTGGCTATACATTTCTTCATCACCTGTCGGTTAAGGAGACGCACTAAAATGTGGATTTAGTTTCAAGTGACAAGGCTTCTAAACAATTTTGTTAGCATATTATAGAGATCGGTGTTTGTTAGCTATTCCTTTGTTTCGTAAACAAGATATCGAAGAGATAGATTGACATATAAAATATCTGTTTACCTACACATTTATTTATTGTGTTACTTACCTACTAGCTTCGTTCGCATAATAGGAAAGACGGCGTACCGTCACAAAATTGTACGTTCCTTTTCTATATTCGAGTGTGTAGACCAAAATGTAATAGTAGATGTTTAATTATTTGTTACAACTTACAAGATATACTATTGAAATCCAAGATATACGATTGAAAAAATCCTATAACTTTGCCAAGTTTACGATATACATATTATTGCAAATAAAATATCTGGCTGACGTTAGAGGTCAACGAACGTTACGAAAGTAGGCCACTAAGAGTCAATGCCGTGTCATAGGCATTGACCCGAGTTTCGTACGCAATACATTGCGAGTTTGAAAAATTCTAAATCACAAAGTACAAAACGAGGCCAATGGTTATTGGTATTGGATTGTGTTTAGGTAGTCTAACAATAGCGCTAAGTTTTCGCTAGCGTTCTGGTTACACCCTGTATATTTTTTTAACAAAAAAATGAACAAAACCAAATTTAAAGCCTTAAATTGATACTTCCTCTGTCACATTTAGTATGTAACTAAATATCTTACTACGTATGTTCTCACAAACGTGGCTTTATCTAAGTTATTGTTACTCATTTTCACTTCCGCATGTTTGTTCGATATTCGTTAGGCGGATCACGTCTGACATGAGACATGAGGATCTCTAACGAATGTTTGTTTTGAATTACATTCGTGTGAAGAGTGAGTGTGCTTTTCTCGATGGTGTGGCTGTGGCCTGATTACGATAGCTTATGATATTACATCATTATCATCATCAACACTTAACAGCGATCACGCACTCATCCGATCCGAATCCGTAAAAAATACGGATATAACAAATATCTACGACATATGTACATACAAATAGTTCGTAAAACAAAAAGGAATGTTTTTTCACGGACTTGGATCGGATGAGTGCATGATCGCTCTAATAGTGCGGAAATCTCATCAAGCCAGTTACCAGCTATAGATACCTACACTAGCTTTGACCCTAGACGATATAATGCTCGCTGGTCGCTAACTAGTCTAAAATCCCGTGTAAAATACGCACAATTTTCATACAAATCTTTTCTTCAAAACTTGAATAAAATCCGTTCGTTTTGCTTTGAAACTTCCATAAAACTAGTCCTATGCTTGATTTAACTTAGCGAAACTGGTAGTCGGGTAGTTCCGAGATAATTATGGAGTATACGTGAAGTTCACAAAGCTTTGTGAAGCGAGTGAGGTCACTTGGATTTCATCCTCATGTACATACACATATTTCATATAATGTCACATTATGTACAATATGAAGCAGTTTAGGAGCACTAAGGTACCTCTAAGGTACTTAGGTGTAGGTAACTATGCTATACATAAATAAGACCTAGATCGTATATTTACTAATGTGTGTATCATAGTTTTCAGAAAACTTTTAAGCGTGACTTGAGAGCCTATTTTTCGGATGGAAGTAGATAACATTCGTGTTCCCGTATTTAAAATGGCCGCCAAACAGAACAGATGTTTGAGGCAGGCATCTTTGATTAAAAATTACTACCACGACTCATTTACAAAATCATAATTCTAATAAGATTCTTGTAAATGAGAAAGCTTGGATGTTTGTTACTCCATGAAAATGCAAAAATGAGGGAAGCGATTTAGCTGTTTAGAATGCACATAACGTCTTATACCCTCAATTAGCATATAGGCTTACTTTTATCCCTGAAAATCAAAGATAACCACGCGTATTCATTGCGTGGACATCATCTAGTTACACATAAAAACAGAAGTTTTGCCTCTGAGAGGAGACCCGTGCTCTGTAGTGAGCCGGCGATGGGTCGATCATGATGAGGTACTAAGTAGTAATCTAATAAGAAATTTTAAATTACGAGACATGTCACCGCGAGTACCTACTAGCCTCATCTGGTGACAGAAGGGCTGGCGCATTTTTTCTGCAACTGAAGCCTGGCTGTCCAGCGCGGAAATGCAGCCAGTATTCCTGGCACCATTCCAAGCGGGCATGATTTGTATAGTAATTAGATAAGGCTAGCTATTAGTTTTATTGTAATATTTTCAAGTATAAAAAGTAGTAATTTAATTTAAGTTTTTAAACTTGAATTATATGATGTTAAAATTATGCTTTATGCAAGTCACGTATTAAAACAATATAAGATAAATAGATACCTCGTAGTTAGTACATTGGATGGTTACTTCGTGTACTGAATACCTACGCTATATAATGCCTACCTTATTTTATACGAGTAGATAAAAGTATAATATTTCCGATGGTATTTTTAGGTTTCTGTTGAAGAAAACCTCGGCGTGTGCTCATTTTCTGTTTATCTGGAAAATGAACACGTACGATAAGAAACAAGAGAATTCTCACGCCTCGGGCGAAGGCTTAATTACTCTTCTCATGTTCATACAAGAAATGTACATTTATTGAGATAAGGCTGCTAATGAACACCATAAAAAAGAATTTCTGTTATGATTTAGAGCAAAAATATTAGCTGTGTTCATTGATGTCTGTGTTATATCCATACTTCCATACTAATATTATAAATGCGAAAGTGTGTCTGTCTGTCTGTCTGCTAGCCTTTCAACCAATTTTGACGAAATTTGGTACAGCGATAGCTTGCATCCCGGGGAAGGACGTAGGCTACTTTTTATCCCGGAAAATCAAAGAGTTCTCACGGGATTTTTAAAAACCTAATTCCACGCGGACGAAGTCGCGGGCATCAGCTAGTATTTTATAATGCTTCATGCATGGTACTTAATATCCAACTCATACTTATCCATACTCCATACTAATGTCTGTCTGCCTGCTAGCTTTTCACGGCCCAACAGATTAACCGATTTTGATGAAATTCACGCTTTGCCGATAGGGTGGTAACTAGCCACAGCCGAAGCCTCCCACCGGACCAGACCAGAATTTAAAAATTATAAAATTCCAAATCCCTGCCAGGAATCGAACCCAGGACCTGCCACTAATAAGACCACAAACCTTACCACTGCGCCAGGGAGTTCGTCAAAAATAATATACCGTTATAAAACAAATCCTAAATTCCATGATACTTAATTTTGCGATCTATTATTATAACTTATTTCTCTACTTAGCCAATCATTAATTTGTGAAAGGCTCTGCACGTACGGTATCATTTACATAAATAATAAGATGTTCAATGCCTTTGTAAAAGTGCTTATTTTATTTTCCAAGACAGTTGCACCTTATAATTTGCGCATTGTACAGACAATACGGCACCTGCACTCTCAAGTGACTATGTGAGAGAACCAACGCGTGCCAGACCTTCGTTATTTTATAAAAGCTGAAAGTTTCTCTGCGTATTGTCTCCAACACTGGGAAAAACGTTTCTTTGGATGTTTGTTTGGATCACGGTGGCTTTGGGAGATAGCAGGCAATAAAGGTGTAAAAAATCTTACGTCAAAGTATAAAGTCTATTTTTTATATTTTATTCGGAATAGTATAAGAACTTACATCATGCATTGCCTGACACTTGGTGTCGTGGCAAACCCCTGCCAGACATCTTTAAGCTTTTAAGCTTTAAGGGTGCCTGGCAGGGGATTGTCATGATACTGTGTCTGGCAATGAATGACGTGATTTCTAATACTATTCTGAAGAAAATATTAAAATAATTGACTTTATACTTTGACGTAAGATTATTACACCCTTATTCCCTGTTATCTCCTAAAACCACCCTGAGCCAAACAAACATCCAAACAAACGTTCCTCCCAATGTTGGGGACAATACGCAGAGAACCATTCAGCTTTTGTAAAATAACGAAGGTCTGGCACGCGCTGGCTTTTAGTCCAATAGACTTGAACTTATTTCAAGAAAATATCACGTCTTTTGTTCCTTTGATAAAAGCCTGGAGCCGTCTCATATTCCAATTAGGTAGTAAATAAGCACGTATGAAGAAGAGAGAAGAAATTCACGCCCGACGTGCCGGCCTAATTACTGTGGCCATTGTATGTTGAACAGTGCCTTATTTAGATTTAAGCTAAAGACTAAAGCTAAACTAGGCTTAAAAAGAAAAAACCCGCACTGGGTTAGCGCGGGTTCTTTGTGGGTGCGCAGGGCGTCCCCACCCCGATTGCCTTCTCGACTTCGCGTACCATTATAAGTAAACTTTGTTATTTTGCAACCATAAACTTCGTACCGCCTAACAGTCGATTCTTTAATTTTTTTTAATACTTTAAATTTTTCTCTCCGTAAGAACCATCCTCGTATACTTCAAGGAATATTATAAAAGAAGAATTAGCGAAATCTGTTCAGCTGTTTTCGAGATTTGCGATCAGCAACACATTCAGCGATTCATTTTTATATATAGAGATTACTTATACTATTGAAGCGTGTGGCGTACCTTCATAGCCACAGCCCACAGCAGGTCATAGTTATCGTTTTACCTATTTATTGTTCAAATCAAAGTATTATAATAAGTATGTACTACCTATACAAGACGCTACCAGTAGCTGTATGCCCACGGTTTTTAGGGTTCCGTACCTCAAAAGGAAAAAAGGAACTCTTATAGGATCACTTTGTTGTCTGCCTGTCTGTTCGTCTGTCCGTCTGTCCGTCTGTCAAGAAAACCTATAGGGTACTTCCCGTTGACCTAGAATCATGAAATTTGGGAGGTAGGTAGTGTTCGGGACACTGTGTGTACCGAACACTGAACTGTGCGGTGTCAGCAGTTTACGCAATCCTCGTGCTGGCGCCTAGCAGTTCACAAAGACATATCAATATCAATAACCCCCACAGGTAGGTCTTATAGCACAATTAAAGGAGTAAATCCGAAAACCGTGAATTAATGGTTACATCACAGAAAAAAAAATGTGTTCATGAACAAATATTATTTAGTATTTTCAATTTTCAAAGATAGATAACTATAGGTACCAAGGAGAGTATTATATGAAAGGGCTTTACTTGTACATTCTAAAGCAGATTTATATTTATTTTTATGCATAACAGTTTTTGATTTATCGTAAAAAAATGTCGAAAAAATAATGTAATACGGAACCCTCGATGTGCGAGTTTGAATCGTTTTTTTTGTTTGTACAATCTACATTGCTTTTAGAAATCATCATCATCAACGCAACCCACTGCCGGTCCACTACCCATCACGGGTCTTCTCTCAAAATGAGAAGAGCTTAAAATTGAGCTTAGGCCATAGTCCACCAGAATTAGAATTACAACAATTAAAAACAATTAAGTAGAATTAGTACATACAACTTACCAATGAATAAAAACATCTTCAACATTGAAGGCAATTTTGAAAATAAGGTAATTTTACAATTTTGAGTAGTCAAAGAATAGTAGCTAGGTACGCTTCTCTTTCCATATTTTGTTTGTCAAGTTTAAGTAGAATTCCTGTTCTAAAATTCTTAAAAGCAATTTCAGGTCATTAATTGTGGAGTTTTTAGCGACAACGAAATGCACTTTCGGTACACCGTTGCGCATTTCACCCCTTTAATATAAAAACAAATTATTCGCATTTCGTATAATGGCCTCGTTAAGTGGACGCCATTTTTAGAGTTCCATATCCAAAGACGAAAACGGAGCCCTATTAATTTCACTCTGCTATCTGTCTTTCTGCTTGTCATGTCTATTTATCTATTTATGTTATGGGTTTCTATCTCGTAGATGGAATGAGTTTCATCCGTGTGGAATCAAGTTTTTTCGGAACTCTTTGATTTTTCGGGATAAAAACTCTATAGGCTATACCCAATACCCGTGTCAAAATTCACGTCAATATGTTGTATAGAAGCAGGCGTTACTTTGCGGAAGTCCATGATAAAGTCAATTTTGCAATTGTGCATTGTAAGGTCTACATTTCCATATTGAAAGTAATAATATATTAGGTGAGGACGGTGCGAGGTGCGGTACCCTCATAGCGCGAAACCCTGGCTCGCACTTGGCCTGTTTTTAATTGCATATTTTTACTTGATGTCTCCTAAGAAATTTAATGTTGAATAGGTATTTTAAACCTTTAGATAAATATGAAAAGATAAAATTAAGACAGAATCAAAAGCCTAATTTTGATTAGTTTTTCTTCCTAAGATCAGTGCTCCATTATGTAGATACCTACCTATATATTATTAAGTAAGCTTTTTCGATCTTTGTTTATCTCTGGCTTCTCTATATTTTACTAACATTTATGACAGTCAGTCAGTTAGACATTCTTTTTTCTCTCTCTTGCATTCGGACCGCTGCAATGTGTGCACGTCTACTTCGCTTTACATAATTACACAATTCATTTCGTGGTTTTATTCTTAACGTCTACGAAGCACCTAATTGAACCTGTGCCTTACACACCAACATCTGGTCCTTCGAACCGGATATGAACCAGCGACCTATGGATAAGTGATGGAAGATAAGTGCTGCAAATGTGCCAACCATAAGGTCATTATCATTTTGTTTCTTGTTTCGTCTAAATAATATACAGCATTCAGAAGTTTTAAGGAATTTCAAATCAAATGTTTTCTCGAATTTTCTTTAAATATTTGCAGAAATAAACGGAAAGATAATCCAATATCTTGGACGAGCACTCCGGGATTGTATTTATTTTATTGCTATCCTCACGTGTCAGACGACGTTATCTTCACAAGTTATTACGAGATATAAGCGAAATCATATATTATTTCTACTGGTATAAGCTAAAGTGACATTTAGGAAGTTTACTTTGTATCAAAACTTTATTTATTGACTTGATATAATTATTATAATATTCGTGCCTTTTGGTGTGGAGACTTTGGGGCCGTGGGGCTCGGGGGCTCAAGCTCTTTTTGAGGAAATTTTGAAAAGGATTATCGAGTCAACCGGGGACCCGAGAGCTAACTGGCAGCTACCTTGGTCAAAGAATTAGTTTGGCCATCCAAAGGGGTAATGCTGCCAGCATCTTGGGTACAATGCCTCTCTGTAGTGGTCTCGATGAGGTTTTAGATTTAGTTTAAATTACTTTAATTTTAAGTTAACGTTTTTTTAACTTTTGATTTAGATTTATGCTTATTTAATAGAACTGTTTGTTATTATTGTACCTTCCACACTAATAAAATAATTATCATTATAATATCAATTTAATAAATAAATCTCACTTAGCGGGTGATGAAAAGAGATAGCTTTCTCCAGCATAGCTTGGAGTTTCTATTCGTTATCAAATAAAAAATGAGTAGATCCGTAGGACAACCGGAGTAACCGACATGACGTTTTCCATTCTATCTATGTTTTCTTTACAAGGAGATATAAATTAATGTACAACTAAAATATATAAAAAGAAAAGCTGACTGACTGACTGATTGATCTATCAACGCATAGCTCAAACTACTGGACGGATCAGGCTGAAATTTAGCATGCAGATAGGTATTATGACGTAAACATCCGGTAAGAAGATTTTTGAAAATTCAACCCAAGGGTTCAAGGGTTTAAAATTTGTGTAGTCCACGCGGATGAAGTTGCGGGCATAAGCTAGTCTCTATTATTTGAGTGGTACCTCTACATAACCACGAGCGAATCAAATTTCAAACATGTTATCAAACCTCGGATATGAAGTAACTAAGAGGAGTAAGTTTCAGACAGTTTATATTGAGGCACTTGGCTCAATATATAAATTAAACTAATGTTCAATGCATGTTGCATGCATTGAACAATAGTCATTATTTCAGTAAAATCCTAAGTGATCTTACTCTTGTACTGTTAATGATTTCTATTGTGCCACCGTACTTAATTGAATTTCAATCCCTTTGGAAATCAGTTGGATTAACATTGAAAACAGTTTTCCCTAATTTGAATACGGACGTACGAATCTATCAGCAACCCTACTGCTGCCCCGTACTTAACTAGGGTCTGCTAATATTACCCTATAAATCTATTTTAATGCGTAAAACAATGAAGTTAACGCAGGTTAAAAAAGGTTTGTTGTTCAAATGTTTCTATTTTCAAATTTACGTAAAATTGAACAATTATTTTGTTTATACTCGTATGTTATGCAGAATTCAGCACATCAAAGTGCATCAAAAATTTAAGATAAAAATGGATTGCGAAGGATGATTACCAACTTTTTAATTTGAAGGTAATGTTAAAGAGACCTGTCCCTCACCTGAAGAGTGACATTAACCATTTATCACCATTGAAAGGGTTGATTGTGTTGGAACTGGCTGTAAACTAAATTGTTTATATTTAAATATGTTCTTATTCTTATTTTTTCTAAGAGTTTTTTGTTTTACATTCGATGACATATTCACTCACTTCAAATATATATCTCAAACAGGACGTCCAAGTTTTTTCCTTTTACTGATATTTTTCCGATAAATTCTAAATATCCCAACACGTTATCAGCACGAAGGGGCTCTAGGTGGAAAAATAAAAGTGGAAAAGTGGTATTAATTGTCCATTGTTGCTGTATTTGTTGCGTACAAGATTGGTTGTGAACAAGAAAAAATATTCTTTCCTACTTTAAAAATGCGGAATTATTTCCTACATGACGACCTGTGGTTTGTGTTGATGGGTATCCAGAAGGAGATACGACCGCACGAGTAGATATACGACCGCTGCTGCATCAATTGAGGTGATTCTGTTCGTCATGCTTTCGCCCTGCGGTGGACCTTGCAGTGTACATAGTTGATTGTACTGTGAATATTCCACCTAAGATGAATAGTGAAGATATTGCGTACGAGGTGCACTCTGACCGTCTGAGCAGGTATCAGCTCTGGCATATGGTTAGGACACTTGTGTCGCATAGGCATGAATTAATTGAACTTGAAGAATCATCAGGTAGTTTAGGTCTTAGTTTTTTCTCATGTTAATTTTTTTTTCTTGTTCCTGTGTGTTAATATTTTATGTTAAGTTTTTTTTGTAAGACAATTTAGTTTAAAGGGGGATGTTGGAACTGGCTGTAAACTAAATTGTTTATATTTAAATATGTTCTTATTCTTATTTTTTCTAAGAGTTTTTTGTTTTACATTCGATGACAAAGGCCTCCTACGCACTGGCGACCATAGACGCGGCCAGGCCGCCGCGGCTATGGTCGCCGGTGCGTAGGCAAGCGCGACATGTGGACGGCCGAAAAATTTGCAGTCGACTTCATTGGACTTTATTGGAGTAATCATTTGATGCTAAATCCCATAAACCTCTTCTATTTTCAACTTCAATTATGAACCTTTCCGTGTCGAAATTGGCCATTGTAAAATAATCACTCTGTAGCTAGCTACACGTCTGGTCGCCGCGGCCGATGCGGTAGCACTGATGAATTTTAATACAGAAGTGATGTTCTCGACGGCCACGATTGGTCGCTGGTCGCGTGGCATCAAATTGGACGCCGCGGCCAACGGTGGCCGCTGGTCGCTGGCCGCTAAGTGCGTAGGGGCTATAGCGATTGCCATATAAAGTCCAGAATTCACTGGCCGCCGCGGCCAGGTCGCGGCGACCATGGTCGCCAGTGCGTAGGAGGCCATATTCACTCACTTCAAATATATATCTCAAACAGGACGTCCAAGTTTTTTCCTTTTACTGATATTTTTCCGATAAATTCTAAATATCCCAACAGATTGAATATGGAACGACCCTTTGCTGATCTGCCAAGTCATGTAAAAGAGTTGTTCTGCTACTTTTTAATAATTTTTGTAAAATAAAACAGTATAAATATAGTTTTTGAATATTAAAATGTTTCACTAGGTATCTTTTTAGTGAAGCCTTAAAACTTTCTCAAACTTTCTAATAAAAATAATTTCACGGAGCTCATGAAAGATAGATTTTCGGTTGACTGTTCAATAAATCCAGTAGAAATATCAATCATTATGTCATTTTTCTGGCTCAAGATTCGAGAAAAATTACTTCATCACTCCACATCTAAAAAGGTCTAATCTCATTAATCATATAAGAAAAAAATCATTACTTACACAAAGTTTAACGCACACTGTTTTATTAGAAAGTCTTTAATCCTGCGATTTATGTTCGGAAAGTTTTTGCCCAAAAACATCTTAGTATTGTAGTATATTCCAGTGATTTATAAATTAGTTTAGTCAAAACCATTTTAGTAAATAATAAGCTATTTAAGAAGTCAGAAATGTTATTACAATTTTAAATTCAAAAACTCGTAAGTAAACGTTTTTCTAAAAAATAAAATTCATCTTTTTTTTAGTTTTACTTTGACCTGAGGGTTCAGTTTGCCTTTCTTTCAAAGTTAAACGTTTGAATTGAAATCCTATAATTTTTGCAGTATTTGTAGTTTATACAAACTGTAATTATAAATTAGCTGTTAAAATATATTATTGTTTTATGTTTCAGTTCCGACCTCCATGTTTTAATTGAGTCGAACAAAAATTTCATCAAAGCGTGTAAAAAGTTAAAATGAAAATTTAATTTACAAGTTTCTAGCTCGTGACAACTACCTAACTACGTGGCCTACCACATTAAATTTTTCATTTTTTTTTTAATATATTTTATGTGCCCGCGACTTCGTCTGCGTGGATTTAGGTTTTTAAAAATCCCATGGGAATTCTTTGGTTTTCCGGGATAAAAAATAGGCCTATGTCCTTCCTCGGGATCCAAGCTATCTCTGTACCAAGTTTCATCAAAATCTATTAAACTGTTGGGCCGTGAAAACCTAGCAGACAGGCAGATAGACAGACACACTTTCGCATTTATAATAATATGAGTATGGATGATTAACTAGCTTATGTCCGGGACTTCATCAGCGAGAACTACACCAACTTCAAACCCCTATTTTACCCCCTTAGGGGTTGATTTTCAAAAATCCTTTCTTAGTGGATGTCTGCGAGTCTGCGTCATAATAGCATGCCAAAATTCAGCCTGATCTGATCAGTAGTTTGAGCTGTGCGTTGATAGATCAGTCAGTCAGTCAGCTTTTCCTTTTATATATTTAGATAGTATGAGCTCCAAAGCTTTTGATAGTAGTTATGACTTATATGAGGTATAACTATAGCTTATGCTCGCAACTTCTTCCGAATTAGTTCGTTCCAAAACCCTATTTAACCCACTTAGGGGTGGAATTTCGAAGAATCCTTTCTTAGTGGATACCTACTCTTTACAATGAACACACCCTCGAATTTTATGTCTCTAGCACCAGCGGCTTAGACTGCGTTGATATATAAATCAGTCAGTCAGGACTTTGTATTTTATATGTACAGATAAACTCACTACAAGTTCAATATTTGACAAGACTTTCATGACCAACCCAAAAAAAGATCCATCATTTTGTATCCCTTAGGTTCCTTTCCTTTTACATATTTTATTTTTATATTTGGTAAATACGTTAACATATTATATGAAACAAACCGCTTCTATTTTGCTGAAATGGGACACAAGACGTAATTTCTTATATTAAACAACATAATAAAACACGTTACTGCTGCCAACATTGCTAATTCCAATTTAGTCTCAGCATTTTCTTCTCCCTAGTCGCAATTCGTACCTGTACCCAAAGAGATGTCATATTACTAGAGCCAGTGATGTCCCACACAATGTTTTAACCTGATGGTGCAAAAGGAAACAACTTGTTTTTATCCTATCTATACATAAATGTAGTAACTAACTGATTCTAACGATTGACATATTAAAGTGCGTATTAAGCTCAAATCTTTGGATTTAGAAAGTTGAGATTTCGCACGTAGACTCTTTTCTAAAACATAGAAATTCACAAAGGATATAAATAATAAGAAAACCGTATTTTTTACTTTTTATTCCATTACGAGTTAGCCCTTGGCTGTGATCTCACGGCCGTAAGTGATGGTGCATTCTAAGATGGAAGTGGATGGAAGACTAACTTGGAAGGGCACTTTTATTAAACGTATATCTTAGCATTAAAGTGGTTAAAATAAATAAATAAAGAAGGAAGAATTTTTAGGAATACCAACGTGATAAATTGCATAATAAAATTGCGTGGCAAATTTAATTTCAATGTTTATTTATTTATTTATTATTTTATGAGATAGTAGGTGTAATTTAATTAATTTATTCATTTTCGCCACTACCCTCACGATACCAATGTAAAAGTCAACGAATTTTGGTCCTGAACTGGCTCCTCAGACACCGAGCTAACACTTAACAGTTGAACATGTCATGAACGAATGCCCGCGCTTCACTGAACACAGGTTGGAGCTCGAGTTAGAGGTTGACTCAGAAATTACAACCTCGAACTGGAGTTTGCTGTTATATGGTGAACGTATCAAGAGGTAAATAGATGGATAAATGTTTACTAGTTTAAACCTAAACGACTTTGTAATCACTAGGCGGAGGCGCTTTGACGCTCAATGATTTACTACTCTATGAATTATTTACTCAATGCATGTAGCTTATAATTTAGACAGACTATCAAGCAGTAAAGAGGGTGCGTGTAAGCGTGGAAGTGCAATGTCTACCCTCAATTTCTGTCTCCCAAATTTCCCCCGAGAATATCAACCTAAACACAACATTTGGTACAAAATTGGGAAATAAGTTTGCGTGGATTCATTTCACAATACAAACATATTAGAAGTCTGGGGATTTACGTGACATATGTTTGGCAGAAGAAATCAGGCTGTTACCAGAGTGAATTACTGTTATTTTGTATGCAGACATTGGGTTTTAGTGATATAATTTACTAGTCGCGACTTCGTCCGTGTGGATTTAAGATTTTTTTAATTCAGCGGAAACTCTTTGATTTTTTGATTTTTCGGGATCAAAAGTAGTCTAAATTCATACCTGATTATATTAAAACCTAAGTTATGTTACGAAGCCCTGACTACGATAACATTAATCATACAGTATCGATAATGAAACTTATTAATTGATATCGATTAATTCGCTAACGCTATAACGATATTATAAATTAATAGTAAATTAATTGATATTAATTTATTGAAAGGATTAGTTATATTGAGGTAGTTTCAAATAACTTATATAATGGACTAAGAGCCAGCGCGTGCCAGACCTTCGTTATTTTATAAAAGCTGAAAGTTTCTCTGCGTATTGTCTCCAACACAGAGAGGAACGACCAGCGACTATGAAATTTGGATAATGGTGGCTTTGGGAGATAACAAGTAATAAAGGTGGCAGGGGTATGCCACAATACTAAGTATGTAGCAATGCATGACGTGATTTCTAATAATGTTCCGAAGAAATTATACTTTATACTGTAACGTAAGATTTACACTTTATTATCTGTTATCTCCCAAAGCCACCATGGTGCAAACTTCAGAGTCGGTGATCATTCGTTCTATATTCATCCACATTGACATTCTCTTTGACTCTTGTTAAGAATACTAACCTTTCAACGGATCAGCCTGGCTGTCCAGCGCGGAAATGCAGCCAATATTCTTGGCACCATTCCACGCGGTCATGATTTATATAGTAATTAGATAAGGCTAGCTTTAAGTTTTATTGTAATATTAAAAAAAAAGAAAAAAAAAACCTTTCACATATTATTGTTGTGTCACTTGTACCCTGAGCCAGAGACAGACGGATCCATAATTACATACGGGTCCATTTTTGCCGCACAACTACCAACAACCATGCCGATTGTTAATCTTATTAGCTGTTTACGATCATGACAGACACTTTAAAAACAGATGCTGTGACTAAAAGCACGAATTACAAACTTATACATTTATCTGAAAAGTTGAGTCAATTTAGCGAAACTTCTGTTCTAGTACAGTTCTTCCAATTCACGAAGGCGAGTGAACGTTACTTGTGGTTACGTCATATAAGTGTATTGCGTAAGTGTGCGTGCGTGTCGGACCAATCAGCCGCAAGCAAGCGCTCGCAAACGCACAAATTTAGTGTACCTTACTTATACCGATACAACTTAAACACAAGCATAGCTCAGCTGAAATGCAAGAACTATATCATGAAAACTTTCTGGAAATTAATATCTAGCCTAGTTAATATTCTAAGCTTTTGTGGTTCTAATCGTTTAGTCGTCAATATGTTAAAATTAGCAGAGGGGTAACTATCGATAACATTGTTTAATCTGCTGCCAACTTGGCCTACGCCTGCGATACTAATAGCTTGGGTGTCACTCGCATCCTTCACCCGAGATTAATTGTTCACATGAAATCATCCCGGGAACGCGTTAGTGAAGATATACAATAGAAATGATATTTTTGTATACTATAATAGGTACGTAGTTACGTGCAACACAACTTATTAGATATTATTTCGCTTTCATTTATACTTCCTTATTTCTTTATTAAGATTCCTCTTCATAAGTGATTTGTATCGCATGATCAAAATAATGAATCTTGTTAAATAAAATATCCTGTACACATTTACCTCACGGAACGCAAGAGGTAAAATAATGTTCACAAGGAGATAGACGAATAATAGTCAGACTTCTTAACCACTAAGTATAGGTTATTACAGTTTTCAAAATAATCTGATTAAAAAATACCAAGAAACTTTACGTTAGAAGGTTTGAAATGTAGAGCTCAAAATTTACCCATTCGATGGGCTGTTCTATGATACTTTTAAGTTTTCATAAATGCCAAAAGTGTGTTTGTTTTTCCTTCAATCATGCCACTACAAAGAAACTGATCGACGTGATTGTTGGCATGAATGTGGTGATGACTTGGAAAGTTACTTAGTATACGTTGATCCTAGAAAATCATAGAGTTCTCACGGGATTTTTTTAAAACCTAAACCCACGTAGCCACGAGATATACGAGTAGTTCATATTTCCAAATGCAAATAATAAATATATTCAAAACAAATAACGTTTTCTGGAAATATCAAATTCGATAGCGCTAGTGCAGTAGAGTGTTCTACCGTTACTGCATTTTTCACGATCCATTGAATCCTCAGTGAACAACAATAAAGCCAGCGCGGATCTCACAGATAAAACGCAATATTCCGCGTATTCCGAATGTTTTGTACAGCAGCGACGTTGCGGAAGAAACAATGTATGATTTACATTGGCTTTAAAACAACCTCGTAATGTAAACTGCGTTTAACAAAGAGAAAGTTAAATTAAAAAGCCAGCGTTACGTTTTGTTTGACGAAGAGGTAATCGATTGTGAACACACTGTGAAAAACTAATACCTACTGGATATTTTGTGGCTATTAAAAATTGTGCTTGTATTTTACATTTTATTTCTCTGTTTTCTACTATCCTACCTCTTTTCCATTTTATATAATTTTTGTAAAATATGTTAGTGTCATTTTTAAAGTTTACCTACACTTCAAGGTTGACTTTATTTATATCTTTTAATCGGTGGTCGGGGGTTCGATCCCGGGCACGCACCTCTAACTTTTCGGAGTAATGTGCGTTTTAATTAAACATTAGGTACTTGCTTTAACGATGAAGGAAAACATCGTGAGGAAACCTGCATGCCCGAGAGTTCTCAATAATGTTCTCAAAGGTGTGTGAAGTCTACCAATCCGCACATGACCAGGGTGTGGTAGACTATGGCCATAACCCTTCTCACTCTCAGAGTAGACCCGTGTTCTGCAGTGAGCCGGCGATGGGTTGACCATGATGATGATGATATCAAAATCCACCCTAGTGAATCCAGGTAGTAATCGCTATAATATAAATATAAATGAATCACTAAATGTGTTGCTAATATAGCAACGCAAATAAGATCTAGGCTAGGTATATCTAGACACCAATACATACTAATGGTTTCACGATAATTGAAGCGACTTACTTATTTTGTAGCTGTACATTTGACAAGGGTCTGACAGTTGTATTTGGGACAGGATGCTGCGCAGTTTGGAGCCACGTGAGCATACCTGGAAACTACGAACTGTACATACGAGTATGTTATATACCTATCCTATATTTATATATAGGTATCCAAAGAAGTAGCAATTAGTGGCAATGGGCAGATCATGCCTGTCGCAGAACCAACGGCTGATGGAGCAGGCGTGTTCTGGAGTGAAGACCGCGTACCGGTAAGCGCAATGTAGGACGACCTCCAGGCTGCTGGACTGATAACCTGAAGGAGGTGGCGGGGAATGGGTGGATGAGAAAGGCGGAGGACCGTGTTTGGTGGCGCGCTCTTGGAAAGGCATACGTTCAGCAGTTGACGCATACATGCGGATGGAATGGAATCCAATATTGTCTTTTTTTAATGTGCAGAAAAATATACCAAATAAGTAAGCAATAGGTAAAAGGCATTCAGAACCAGTGGTAGATGCATTTGACGATTCAAAAGTACTTGTAAATGGTAAAATATTCTATTTATTTTTATTTTTCTATAAATAATAGCTTGAAAGAGTTTCGTTTAAGTTGACCTTTTAAGAACTAAACTCAGAAATCTTCTGTTGCAAAATAAAATTAGGTGTCTGCCTTATTACAAAAGGTTTCTGAGCTCGCGCTATTTATGCACACAAAACTACTGACTGATATACAACTTACAGCTCAAATCGCCAAAAACTTGAGATTTTTTTTTTATTCATTATAGGTTACGCTTGACCACAATCACACCTGATGGGAAGTGATGATGTGGCCTAAGATTGTGTGAGCACGTCCGAAAAAGAATAAAAATATATTCCAACGAGATTTTTACAAGATCTAAATCCCAGGAATCAGCTAGTAGGTAACCATGTGAAAAGATAAATTAGCTCTCTGATATTATATCACCATAGAATTCAAGCCGCTGGGAAGGTATAGAAACTTGAAATTTTGCATGTACCTACTTAGGTTCTCGTTAGGTTCGGAATTTTTAAAAACCTAAGTCCCACGGACGAGGTCACGGGAAATGTTAGTTATCGAATATACGTAGAAAAAGAAGCAATCAGTCTGCTCTAGAAGAGTTATATAAGAGTTTCCATTTCCAGTGGCAATAATATACGGAAGACAACTAATTTGTAACAGCGGTCATAATAACTGCGAAGCAATACGTTCCGCACGTGACCACGCTACATATTAGCGGTTTATACCTATACAATTGCTTCAGCTGCAGTGACGCAATCCTTGGGGCTGTAAATGAGAGAAACCATTTCGAAAAATGTGCGGATGTAAATACAATGGAAGGCTAATAAACGATTATCCGTTATTTTAAACTCCTATTGATATATCTATATATTTTATCATCGCGGCATCGTACTTATAGTACGACAAGGCTCTCTTGGCACTTGAATGACATTGACAGGGGGCCGCTGTTGGAGAACAAAGTCTTAGAATATTCAAACAAGAACAACGGGGTCATTTGACGGCAACGTTAGTTCCGATTTCCGCCACGCGCCTAGGAAGCCTTGTCGCACTGTATTGGAATGCTAAATCGCTTTTTATTTAGCCGCGGCCGACGCTTCGCACCAAACCACACTAGAAAGAATTTAGTAATAGTTAATATCCCCATTGCCGCCGCCAGGAATTGAAATTGCTATTTCTCTAACTGTTCACTACTTATTCACTATGTATTCAGAAATTTCATCGGGCTATAGACTTATAATTTTATATATCGATGAATGCAACCGAATCCATGACAAATCAATAAAGTCCTTTACTTCTTTTAATATTCATCTTCCTAATTAAAAAATGAAAATAATTAAAATTTTAAAGTTCTAGCGTGCATGATATTTTAAAGATAGATAATAATAATTATTGTTATATATTTACAAGTGATTGGTAGACAAACGAACACTTACTCGAAACGAAAGTTAAATTTAAAATCAATAAAAATGTCTTATCTGCATAAATATAGTAGATTATTACATTTTTATCACTAAGCTGTAATAAATCAGTAATTCGATGGAATACCCGAAGAGTAGGTATACGATAACGTAAATTCGATAGATTTTAGAAAATAATTTAGTATATTGAACATAGAGTTATAATACTATTGAACCATAAAAAACTATTAAATTCATTAACTGAAAACGATGGTAATCCATCAATGTGTGTTACGTCACCATACAGTTATCAATCAATTACAATGATTGGGTTTCATCTACACGCAAATACGTCGTTATATATTGTTGAATATCATATTAAAAAATATAGATACCTACTATTTACGATTTTACATACGATTTTTACTAAATTAATTAACTTTTTATAATAAAAATTTCAAACGAGTGTAGCGCAGCCCACAGGTAATATTTTTTGATGCAAAATGGACTGGTATTATATTCCTTACTTAAATACAAAACACTAGAAACAAAAGGATCTTGGTCCAACATTTACACCTAATTAAAAATTACGACCGTAATTCGGGGCTCATTCCTCGACGAAAGGAAGACAAATTAGTAGGTACGGTGTCCGAAAATGAGTTTAGTAATTTTCTTCATGAGTGTGTCGGGATACAGTGACATAATAATTAATACTCATGTAACTTAATATGTAATTTATACCCTACTACAAGTACATTCAACTAAACATTAAAATATGTATTAAATAATACATTCCCTAATTCTACATCCCTTTTTGACTATTCCTTATTCAATCTGCTATTGCTTTTGCAGAAAGCCAATAATTTTGCTTTATTCCAGTCAAAATGTAATATCAAATCTAAGTTATTTGAGAAAAGAGATACTGGAAGATACTGGATACTGTCAAAAAGTTGCGATTTTCTGAAAAGTTGTGCGGCACGTCAACACCTACGTTATATGGCAGATTTACACCTTTAATATTATAACAATTATAGAGCACGCTATTGCTGTTGCGTAAAATAGACAACAACAAGATGTTGCATGTTGTCTCTCGGCGTAAAACTGCTGCCTGGCCAGCCCCTTTGTATTCTGGGAGGAGAGACCTGTGCTCCGCCGTACCAGGACGGTCGATCATGAAGCGAAAAGTACTTACCGCAAATATTTTAATCTCGTATAACGTAATACACAACCCCTAATGGCTTACATTTTGCAGCAGTAGAAAAATTCGTTCCATATTTTAAAAGCATAATCAGCCGAGCACGTTTCCGTGACACTTCTGTTGAGTCACGACGGGACATTTTGCTTTTCGTCCATTCAGGGTGTGTTTAAAAAGCAGTTCATTTACTTCATAATATCAGGGGCAATCCATCACTGACAACCACCTAACGGGTGGAGTGTTGCCGGCTATTCAAGGTGATAGAATCTAATTTTATAGCGTTATCCATTGATATAAATGAATAAGTAAAGTAATTCTACGTAAAGTAAATGAATAAGTATAGATTCTCCAAGATAAACACCTACCCTATGTCACTTTTGAGGTTTTTAACTAGGTATCTGCTGGTTTTCTATTCCAGCTCAAATCAATTTGAATAGATTTTATACCTGAACCTATAACATTTCTCTTACCGCTTAAATCTAAGTTCGAGGCCTCGACTGCGGTGAACAACGGATGTAATGGTAAAGCCGCCAACCGTCATATCATAACAGTGTACCCATATCTGCGACTAATTGATTTCCTCAAAGCAAATTGTAATTGATATGGGTTCTATAGGTACATCTACTGAGATGTAACGTAGCTAATTGTGATCCAATTTACCTTGTTCCATCTTAAGCTGTATAAAATAAAGACATCACCAAATAAACAAAATAAAGAACCAGAAGCCCTAGCTACAAATATTTTAACGCGTGTAACTTTGAAACTATTTAACTTTGAATATTTTTACGGGACAAACCACATACACACAAAGATATTAGTTTTTAGAGCGTGCCTATACAAAATTTGTTTGATTTTGTTTGGTTAATCTACAGGTACTTATGATAAATCTAAGTACTAATACGTAAAAATTATGTTTGTATGTATGTCTCCATGTCTCTGGTCTTGGCTTGTAACAACGCAATAGCGAGATTCGGACGTCGTATGTGGACTTATTTGAAAATGTTCATGCTCTCGTCGTACGCGCGGATTACGATACGCTTATGCTACGACGCCATGTGCGAAGGGGTTTTGTGTGATAGGTATGTCATTGAAATTAACGGCTAGTGGCTAAAGACAGCGCCGCTATGTCGAATAAATAATTTATTCGACATAACTCTCCATTTGGAAATTAAATATCCAAATGGAGTGTTATGAAATGAAATGAAATTAATTTATTTAGTTTATGTAGGGCAGCTTGTGATTACTTATGATTGACACAAGTTCGTTCGGAAAACAGATTCTACTGAGGAGACACGGCTAGAAACTCAGCAGATGCTCTTTTTTACGTTAGGTATCTAATATTAATCTTATTTTGTACCGGCCCTAGTAAATAAAAGCTGTTGGTAATATATAATTAGAGTCTGAAGAGGGTCTGACAGTTGTATTTGGGACAGAACAACGCACAATTGGGAGGCACACCTGCGAAATCTACCGTTTAAAGTAGGGTTTCCTTAGTACGAAGAACGCAGCGTAATAAAAACTGCCATACCCCTCCCAGGTTAGCCCGCATCCATCTTAGATAGCATCATCACTTACCACCAGGTGAGATGACAGTCAGGGGCTAACTTTTATATCTGAATTAAAAAAAAAAGTTGTAAGTACTATTAAAATGTTGTGTGCTGAGATTTTTGTGTGGACAAATTTACCAAGTAGCCTCATACTAATGCTGTACCCGTAGTATAAGATTTTACGTCTCACCAAACGTTACTAGAATTCGAGAGTCGAAACACAATAACATCAAAGTAAAATGGACCTAAAGAGCCTTGAATTGAAGTCAAATATTCAATGCCACTGATTTTAATTTCACAATGTTTCCGCTTGGAGCGCTGGCTGTAGAAGTGTAGACAAACTTGAGCTTTAAAACAAGACATTTGAGATCCAGTTTACTGTTACGCGGAAGTATTTCGATTCTCGAATTTGGTTTGGTTTGGTGAGACGTAAAATCTTATACTACGGGTACAGTATAATAGCGAACGCGGCGGGCAAGGCTTTGCGTTTATACGCACCGAGGAACCTCTACCTTCATATCACAAACAACGGATTCTTTAAACGATTTATTACGTGTAACTTGTACAGATTTTGTGTATTTAGACTAGTTATATTTTATTTGAACTAGCGATCCGTCGGGGTTTCGCACGGGTGACGGTTTTTTCAGACTTAATTCACAATTTATACGGGTGTCTTATTTTGACAAATATAACCAGTACCCGTAGTACAAGATTTTACGTCTCACCAAACGAAACCAAATTCGAGAGTCGAAATACTTCCGCGTTACAGTAAACTGGATCTTAATTGCCTTGTTTTAAAGCTCAAGTTTGTCTACAGTTCTACAGCCAGCGCTCCAAGCGGAAACATTGCGAAATTAAAATCAGTGGCATTGAATATTTGACTTCAATTCAAGGCTGTTTAGGTCCATTTTACTGTAACGCGGAAGTATTTCGACTCTCGAATTTGGTTTCGTTTGGTGAGACGTAAAATCTTGTACTACGGGTACTGGCTATAACCTGGCTGTTCTTAGAAAATCTGTCTTTCTATTGGTTAAAACTATATTAAAATCTGTGTAGTAGTTTTTGAGATTAGCCCGAACAAACACGAACTGTACGCGGTGGGGGAGTTAAATGTATGATACCTTGTTTTATAACTGGTCAAATATTATATGTAATTTCAATTATAACAATGTAGAATGTTTAGTATTTCCAATAATAATTGTATTACTTTAGATATACTTTCAGGTACAAATTACATATAATTTGAACATTATTATAATAATCATAACATTATACAAAGCGGTGTATAAAATTTTACGTTTGTCAATACTCCTAAGAAATACCTACTTAGATACTTAGCTGACTTCATACCTCAAAGTTGGTCCCATTTAAATTTGGTGAAGATCTGATGAACATCTTCGAAGATAGATAATGGAACTCCTCAACGGATAAGAGTAAATTGCTCGCGATCAGTGTAATAGCTTAGTAAACAGTAGATTTTTAACCAGGCATAGCATATTTTAATACCATGGGGCCACTAAAAATTGTGAAATAAACTTTTTTTACAAAAAAAATAAAAACCGACTTCGATACACAAACACTAAAAATTGAAAAATAATTTATTTATTACCGAATATAATATTATTATGTATACAAGAGTTTTTTACTTTTTTTTTTTTTTTTAGATATAAATTATTAATTTCAGTAAAATAAGATTAAAGTTAGGTTTTTAAATGTTTTAGAACAATATGTATCTATCAATGTAAATATGAAAGGAAAATAAAGCAATTTTTTTTTTTATTTTTTTTTAATTTTTTATACAAGAGTTAATATAGTTCCATAATAATATTTTTTGGGGTCGGTGCCAATGAGGTGCCATTGTGGAGTCTCATAAAAATATGAAGTCTAGACGATTCACGCAGCTAAAGCTAATTGGCACCGGCACCAAAAAGTATTACTATGGAACTATATTAACTCTTGTATACATAATATATTCGGTAATAAATTAAATTATTTTTCAATTTTTTGTGTTTGTGTATCGAAGTCGGTTTTTATTTCTTTTGTAATTTTTTTTTACTAAAACAAACAATTAAACCAGAGTGAACTGTGATCAAACCAAAGAAGGGTCTTTCAGCCGCACTCAGAGTCGCTAATCGTTACTTAAGATTGAGTTAAAACGAGACAGATTTATGTGAGAGATATAGCTCTGTCTCGTTTTAACTAAACTTAAGTAACGATTAAGCGACTCTGAGTGCGGCTGTTAGACTCCAACAGCAGAACCACACTGATGTCTTATATTATTATGTTTATGTACCTACTTTTATTTCTGTGTTTTATTTGTAAATCAAACTACTTCCTGTTTCATCAAAAAATTCACTAGACATAAAGTTATTTATTGAGCGAGTTTCATCTACTTAATAAGTTGCGACTAAGTTATCTACTCATCAACACTATAAAAGTGTTGAGCAATAATATATTGTAGAACAAGTACCTACCGACATTAAAAAAGTAAGTAATCTTGCCGCAGAAGAACGAGCAAGACGTGCTAGATATATCACGTGTCTAGTCTTAATAAAATAAATCCAAAAACCTTTTCACCGGTTAGACGCTCTGATCCTTGAGTATTAGTATTATCCCTCAGGGTATCCTATAATCAAGGCAGTATATTTGTCCAATACAGAGATAAAACAGCTATATATTTATTGGCTGTCGTCGAGAACGTTAAAGGGGGAGACGTCATTAAGCCGATATAGAGGTCAGAACGAGGTCAGCAAGGATCGGAATATATTGCTATTTTAGATCCAGATATAAACTATTCACGTCTTTACGAGAATAAATATGACTCACAATTATCCACGACTATAGTAAGTACGCAACAGATCGAGATGGGAATTGGGGTATGAGGCGGGGGGACGCCCCACACATCCGCACGTCACCCGCGCTATCCCGCACCGGATTAGTGCGAGGGCTGCGCGGGTGTGCGAGGCGTCCCCACCCCGATTACCATCTCGACCTGCCGCGGAATATACCCTCTATCCTCTCTCTACCTCTATAACTCTATCCCACAAAGGATTTTTGCACTTCGCGTAGACGATATGAAGGTGTTACTAGCTTATGACGATTTCAGGTAAGTATGTCGATTGTGTGTACCACTTATTTACTTATAAAGATTAATGTTCTGCTTAACAAAGACATGTTATTGTAAATGTAAATATAAAAGATAAATACTAATTGAATTTTGATAAAATAGAATATACACTTTTATTCTCAACTAAGCATTTATCTAGATATCTTTAGCTCGAGCTTAATGGGCATCGAGGCAGATTTGGGGTCACCTAGTTGGTCTTTATGTTATGTTTTGCCTTAGATCATCATCATCATCATGATCAACCCATCACCGGCTCACTACAGAGCACAGGTCTCCTCTCAGAGTGAGAAGGGTTTTGGCCATGGCCAAGTGCGGATTGGCAGACTTCACACACCTTCGAGAACATAATGGAGAACTCTCAGGCATGCAGGTTTCCTCACGATGTTTTCCTTCACCGTTAAAGCAAGTGATATTTTAATAACTTAAAACGCACATAGCTCCGAAAAGTTAGAGGTGCGTGCCCGGGATCGAACCCCCGATCTCCAATTAGAAGGCGGACGTCCTAACCACTAGGCTATCGCAGCTTGCCTTACATAGTGTATAGGTATTTCTTCGTTTTATGTAATAATAAAATTTAGTACAATGAAATGAAATGAAATCCTAAATTGCTTTTACAAAATGATTACTATCCGACACACATTGCTATTATTATCTTAAGCATGTAGAATTAATGGACACAGCATACCATAATATAGTCTATTTGGTACATCTAATGAAGCATTCATCCAAGCTGAGCTTAGAGGTTCAGGACTCCACAAACGCGCTTATACATTACTATATCCATTAGACGTACCTACTATAGACTATAGTTTATATTATTCCACTTGTGGATTACTGCTTCCATGTATTTTTTACTAGATGACGCCCGCGACTTCATCCGCGTAGATTTAGGTTTTTTAAATATCCCTTGGAAATTTTTCAACAGTTTTCCGGAATAAAAAGTAGCATATGTCCTTCCCCGGGATGTAAGCTAACTCTGTACCAAATTTCATCAAAATCGGTTAAACTGACACACTTTCACATTTATAATATGATTACGGAGGATAGTATGGATTTACAAGGTTCATAAAATAAAATGTATATTTTATAAATCTTATCACGACTGTTATAATCGTGTCTGTTTGAAAACGTTAATATCGTAGGCTAGTAAACATATAGGTACACAGACACACACCTTATACCATGTCAATAGCAACTAACTCTTTCTGAATGGTTGGGTTATTAAGTTCTGCTATATTAAGAGGTCTGCTAGCATAAGCTGTGTAAGCTTCCCATCAGGTGTGATTGTGGTCAAGCGTATACCTATAATGAATATTAAAAAAAAAAACTACTGGTATCATATTTTTATTACATAAGACCGCTCCAACAGCTCTTCTGTTTGAATGACGAATGAATTACCTGACTATTCATAAGCACTTTTAAAAAGTTTACATGAATAAAAAACATTCTATTCTATTTTATTCTATTATCTTCTGAAAAATCTGGGAATCCTTTCGAGTTATCAGCGAATGTTTTAATGTTTCAAACCTTTATTTGGACTAATGAGTGTCAGAAAGCATTGTGACACTAATTAGTCTAAATAAAGGTTTCTTATTATTTCCTAGTTAATTTGTTCAAAGGATAGGTTATTTCTGCAAAACTTTTAATAAATCTAATACCTTAGTAATATAATGACGTAAAAGTATGTAAATTTTCATCAGTAAGGTAAATTTTTGGTGGTACTAATATTCTAGAGCGGAGCTTTGGAATGTAATAAAATAACATAATAGTATACAAAATAAACGACACCACCAGTGAAAAATCAAATAGCTTATCAGTTTCCTTCCTGAAAACTTAATAAACCAGCGGTACACTCAACTATGTGTTACTAACTGTGTAAATACTATCGCCGTACTAATACCGTGGTTTTGAGTTAAAATATCTATTAATTGTACCTACTACATTTTTTATTTGAACTAAATGACCCCATCATCATCATCATCATGATCAACCCATCACCGGCTCACTACAAAGCACGGGTCTCCTCTCAGAATGAGAAGGGTTTTGGCCATAGTCTACCACGCTGGCCATGTGCGGATTGGTAGACTTCACACACCTTTGAGAAGATTATGGAGAACTCTCAGGTATGTAGGTTTTCTCACCATGTTTTCCTTCACCGTTAAAGCAAGTGATATTTAATTAATTAAAACGCACATAGCTCCGAAAAGTTAGAGGTGCGTGCCCGGGATCGAACCCCTGACCTCCGATTAGATGGCGGACGTCCTAACCACTAGGCTATCACAGCTTATGACCCCATTTTGTAGGAAAAGAGTAATCCCAGGGTAAATAGGAACTGAACAAAAAGCCTACTAAAAATAGAGCTAATCCTTGGGCGTCCATGTCCCGTCGTCACACAAAGTACAAGGATCTTTGTTTGGTAAAGTGATTCTTCTCGTATAACAATATCCCACAATATGCTCCTAAACCTGAATAAGCTTATGTTGTATTATAAAATTGTAAGGCTGTTCACAAGAAATTTGGTATAAGATGTAAGCACAATAGCTTAGAAAGGTTTGCCTAGATTATGAAGAGGGAACGTACCTACCTATTGAGCTCCATAGCAGAGCGGTGACTGATCTCAGGACAGTAACCTAGATAAGTTCTAAAATCGAACCCAGGACCTCGTGATCCGTATCAATCATACTAATATAATACTGAACTGACGAGGAGTGACACAAATATGAAGTAGTTCAAACAAACACATGAGATGTAGTATATAAAGAAATCACTTCAATCAAAACATGTACTTTTTTAATTTCTTTAAATTTAAATGGCGGTCATTTTGAAATTTTTATCGTTAGTTGTTATAGCAGCATGATACACACGCTGTAAAAATTTCAGCTCTCTACCTATTACAGTTCATGAGATACTGCCTGCTGACAGACTGACAGACAGGCGGTTAACAGGTGGACGGACGAATGGAGGCTTAGCAATAGAACCCCGTTGTTACCCTTCGATACGGAATCCTAAAAAGAACCTAATTATACATACGAGATGGCAATCGGGGTATGAGGCGGGGGGACGCCCCACACACCCACGCTACCTGCTCTATCCCGCACTGAGAAAGTGCGGGGGCTGTGCGGGTGTGCGGGGCGTCCTTACCCCGATTGCTATCTCGACCTGTCGCGTACTATACGCGTAGGTAATGATTGTAGTATAAGTAGTTGTATTTGATTGCAGTATAATCAGGCTGTCAATTATCTCTTACATTTTTTAGTCGCGACAATTGCTGTATTTTTTCTTATGTATCTTGAACAATACACAATTATTTCACTCCGATATTCTGTGTTAATGGTTTCATAATTACGATGGAAAATGATATTGAATTCAACCTCGGTCTCTGCTATCAGAAACCGCTATTATTGGAAATACTTCTTCAAATAATTTCCAATAGTATAACATGGTGATTTTTTTTTTTGGTTATTTTTGATATATGGATATTTTTGATTTCATGTTTTAAAATAAAATATATCCAACAAATTTCCGATGATTTATTCATGTATTGTCTGAAGTCAACAAACAGTGCTCCATAAACGTTGTCTGTACACTTATATAAAAATATATACACACGAGTCCTTACACGTTATACGCTAACTGGCATATACATTTATTTATTATACACAAACATTAACGTTTCATTTTATTTTATATAGGGCATATTAGGTAGCGCATCCGGGCGTCTGCGGTGATGGTTCCCGTGGTGCCTTAGATGTATGACAGCTTCCCTCATTTTCTGTTCTCTCAACGCCCGTATGTATTCCTCGTCTATGGAATGTCTATTCTTTCCCCGTAACACTGGCTTATTCGTACCCCTTTCACTGTCTTTGAACAAAACACACCAAAGGGACTTATCCTTATTATCCCATAACAATGACTTGGTATACTCCTTCAATCGCCTACTATTCTCCTCCACGCGGCGCATCGCTATCTCGATTTTAATCAAGTCCTTGTAATGATCAGATATAGTCGGCGTAGTTGCGTTATTGCTTTCCTGTCGCACGCTTATATTAATTCTCGACAAGTAATAATTCTCATATTGGCTAGCCGAGCTTTTAGTTCGTAATAGCCACACTACACTGGCGATGAAGGAACACGACACAACGAAAGTTAGTATTAGTAAAGTCAGTCTCGACACTGCGCTTGGGGACGCACAACTCATATCACTTTTTGTTTACGTTTGGCCACGTATATTGCAGGCTCGCACATAACGCGTAGCGGTCGCTACGAAAGCCTACGGCGTCCGCTCGCTACGTGCTCCCGCTACGAACTGGCGTGCTCCGTATGGAGCGAAGCTACGCTCAGCGCAGTCACTGTTTGTATCCGTTGTAATTTGCAGTCCACAGCCGTATCCGAAACGCAGACGGTCTCGAATCTCTTTGTGCAGGGTTTCTTTAAGCTTCTACAAATATTGTTGTACTTGAATTTTTTAGCTGCAATGCAAATAAGTAATTAAAAAATTAAAGTAAACAATACAGCGGTCATGCGATTACACAAATGCCATTTATATAGCAGAACTCCGTGCAATCGTTTAAAAGGATATTAAATAGGCCATTTTATTCATTACCAGATGACCAGGTTTTTACCAATCCCGTGGGAACTTTTTATTTTCCGGGATAAAAAGTAGTTTGTGTCTGCTTCCAGGATGTAAACTGCCGCTGTGCCAAGCAGATTATGCCCAAAATTTCGTGCACATAGATTCAAGTTATTTAAAAATCCCGTGGGAATTTTTTGGTTTTCCGGGATTTCCGTCCCTGGGATGCAAGGTATCTCTGTACCACATCAAAATTGGTTAAATGGATAAGCCGTGAAAAGCTAGCAGACAGACAAACTTTCGCATATTTTATAATATTAAGTATGGATGTAGGAGATAAGTGATAAAAAAGTGGGTCGGTGTTGAGCGTATTTTTGTAATGTGGCTGGTTAAGCGTAGGCGATAACGATCTCGTCGCCACTGCAATTATATGGGTAGCGCTTTGTGTCAAAAGAAAAAGCTACACTTAACGAAATTACCAAGTAAATATTCCTTTTGTATTAGGTGGAGTCGGCGAACTTTTTTCACGAATTGTGCTTATTTCAGCCGTCAATCTACATAATTTTCTCTTCTTTCTTTTGACAAAGCGGAAAAAGGTTCGCCTGAGATAAAAATAAGCCAATCATAAAATAAATTAGACATAAATAATGGAAAAGAAAGAAATTTCTGTTTTTTTTTGTCATGGTCATGATTTTATTAAAAGCTTTCTTTTTCTGTAAAATGTTTTGGTAAAAATGGGCTTCACTGATGGATTTCGCTGGAAGAGAGTGCTAAGCCTATCGAAATCGAACTGAATATTACTTATTTTCAAAAATGTGTCAAATCTAACGTTTCACCACTTTTCGCAGCTGGCAAACCACATGCGTGCCTTTCTGGCGCCGGACTTTTTATTTTTGCAATAAAAACAAAATATTTTAGCTAGCTAGCTTGTCACAGCATTCATTTATTCGAACTGATGATATTTAGCTTGCGCGCTGGGAAGGAAATTTTTCCCCACGGGATTAAAAACCTAAATCCATGTTAAAGTCGGTAGCATTACTTGTAGGTACATTAATAATTTAGGTTGAAATTCTATGAATTTAGATAATTTGCGTCGCTTGCTTAAATTGATTCTATTCTTTTTAACAATAATTTTAGGCTATCGTTTTTCAACGTGGATGAACGAACTTTTTTCTAAACAATAACTGTGCGCAATATTCTACCAAAAATTTCAAAGACAATAACGAGGGGCTAGTACGACGAAAAGCCATAGATAAGCGGCAATATCTGGCCGCATAGCGACTATTTATGAAACCGTAGGCACGTTTAATACCACAGGCATGGCGGCATAGCTTTTATCACCAAACTGCAACGATACGATACCGACTTCTCTATTTATATAATAAATACGGAAGTATATAAATCCTAATTTTGTAAAAATAGCGAGCAACCGAGCAGGCAGCTCACCTGATATTAAGTGATTACCGCCGCCCATGAACATTTGCAGCTCCAGAATAACTGCCAATGCGTTGCCGGCTTTTCAGGAATTTGTTGATCAGTCCCTTGAATAACCTCATATTGAAATCTCCACTTGTAGATCTACCCTTGCTTGTTTGTTGCTTTATCCTATTCACTATTTATATTTCACACAGTAACTGATCTATGTGATAGATGTAGCAAGGATAGGTACCTGAAAAGTCCGAGTGTCATAAATTGCTTAAAAAAATTACAGGTTAGGTCAGCTCAACTCATGGTAATAAAATATATGTGGGAATAAAAATAAGTATTAAATATCGTATCTTAGGTGCAGTCAACTACCACCAGTTGAGATCATATAATCAAAGGCAGAGAGTTCTACAGTCCTTTATGATGTTGCAATGAACCAGGAAGGTTTCCCAGGATTTAAACCACTTACAAGTTTGTATATGACCAGTATTAGTAAGTCGTACTGTGTTAATATCTTCCGAAGCCTTTATAGTCCAAATCCATATTTAGCTTGCAAATTCTATTCGGAACGTGTAGAGGCTGTGATAACCAAAACTGTCAGTGTCTCATATTGCTTACTGTTCAAACAAGCTGCAACTGACATCCTGATGAATACTAAACTCTAAAATCCATCTAAAATATGTTGAATGCTCCACAAATAATCCGTAGGTGTTTATAATTTGGCAAGGTATTTGGCCAATTTCTTTGGGCACATCATAAGGAAGAGTGGTACCATCGAAAACCTCGGGGTACAAGGTTGAGCGAAGGGCACACGTCCACGTGGGCGTTCCCCAACTAGGAGGACGGACTTAATTTGCTCTGCAACTAACACGACTGTCTCCGTGTGGGCACGTAATGCCGCCAACAGAAGTCGCTGGAGGGAGATCGCATGAGCAGCAGTGAATAATTCATAGCCACGACCACTCTGTCAAACACGACTGTCTCCGTGTGGGCACGTAATGCCGCCAACAGAAGTCGCTGGAGGGAGATCGCACGAGCAGCAGTGAATAATTCATAGCCACGACCACTCTGTCAAGAGTGAACGATTGGGAAGAAGAATTTATATATTTTTTTACTTATGTTCAAAGTCTTCCGTTAGTCATTTCACCAATTTTAACAAAATGCTATCATAACTGTTACTGCAGGTTTCTTAAAAATCCGCAATCCACGCGGATGGAGTTGCGAGCAACTTTTATTTAGGGTTCCGTACCTCAAAGGAAAATCGGAACCCCTATAGGATCACTTTGTTGTCTGTCTGTCAAGAAATCTATAGGGTACGTCCCGTTGACCTAGAACAATGAAATTTGGTATGTAGGTAGGTCTTATAGCACACGTAAGGGGGAAAATCCGAACACCGTGAATTTGAAAGCAAAATTAAAATGTGTTCATGAACAAATAATTAGTATTTTCAACTTTCAAAGTAAGTTCATACCATGTGGGGTATCATATGAAAGGGCTTTTACCTGTACATTCTAAAATAGGTTTTATTTATTTTTATACATTATAGTTTTTGATTTATCGTGCAGAATGACGAAAAAATACTGTCTGACTCGCACTTGGCTGGTTTATTATTGAATAAATTACACCAAATCACATGCCTATTACCTAGTAACTTTTGCTAAGATTGGTACGATAACAGAGCAACAGATGGGAATCCAAAGTCCAAAGTCTCTGGTTAGAACCTACAACCTAACAGATTTTGTTCTGCCTATAGCTTTGAGTTATTAAAGTTATCATACAGCAGGTACCTACTGTTAAAAATGTAAGAAATATTTTATGAAAAAACTGTAGCACATTTTATAATAGGTAGGACCTTATATAAAAAAATTATGAGTAGTAAAAATTCCTTAGACGTCAGGCAACGTAGGCAGCTACTGCGTGACCCGTCAACGCCACGTGGAAAATATGGCTCACCAGAGTAACGCGTAAGGTTGGGGCCAGAGTGCATAGTTGAATAATATATAAAGATATAGGTATTATTATTTAGATTATACTATGGAAAAACATATTATAAATGACGGTTTTTTTTAGTTTTTTTATTATATTCCAATACAAAATAATGTTTGTATATACATTCTTTCGTTTTCCATGGCCCTAATACCTGATTATGTTGAAACTTTGTGCAGTAATTGTAGGCACTTGCGTGAAGTGACACTGTGGAGTCTGTCATAGTGTCATCAACGTACATGTACTTGTATTATGCAATAGCTAAGTAGTATTGTATTAAAAAAAATACGACAACCAATTATTAGCTATTAAGATTTATTATTTTACCCAGCTATAACGCTGGCTGGGTAAATTCCGTGGCAACCACGCGAGGTTAGCTTTGCGAAGCATATCGGTCGTTATGGACGTACCTATCTCGACCATGAAGGCAAATATGTATGCATTCTTCGGTCGACGCAGCACAGTTGGAGCCACGTTGGTTGGGCTGCCAGACAAAGCAAAGCATTCGTTTATTTTGTTCCTACCGACATGTGATTGTTTTATGTATTTGTCTCATCCGTATAATACCTATTAATCTAATGTTTATACAGAGGAATGTGCAGCGCCTAGACAAGTTGACAAGATTAAGGGTGAGATCTATAGAGCGCACTCTGACTTAGTTTAGACTTAAGACAGAGTTAAAACGAGACAGAGCTATATCACTCACATAAATCAAGTCTGATTGTTAAGAATCCTGGTGTTAAGAACCTATGTAATAACCTACATTTGTTATGGAAATAAAATATAAATAAAGATATTAAGCTTACGAAAAGTACATGAACTGGGGAATGTTACTTCATAGTACGCACCCCAAAATATCTTACACAGTATGACCCCAGCCTAAAAACATGATCAAATTTATAGCAAGACTCGACCTTGTGATTTTGCAGTTATCCTGTTTTATGATCATAAATTTATGCCCACACAGTCATCTCCATAATTCCCATCCAAGCCGGGACCGGCAAAAAGCACCATCTTATATAAAATACATGATAAGGAGTTTATCGCATACCTACCTATTCTCTTTACTGCGATAAAATAAAGTTATAAAATTGTGTAACACCTTGTATTAGAATATGTTTGTTTTTGCTCGAGAGTTGGTGACATTACACAATAGTAGATTGTACAACAATGGCATAGAACAAACCATTTTATCCGAGACGTTTATTCCGAGTCGAAGGTGATGATAAAATGGGTTTTATGACCAAGTTATACACTCTGCTTTTCACTTCAACCTGCAAGGAATTGAAACAATAATATTATTATAAGTGCATGTCCAAAGTGAAATTCAAGCAATAGGCTACTTGACTCATATCTAATTTCGTCCAATAAATGATTATTTATTATAGTATTTTGCTTAAGACAACGAAATATATCAATAACAATTATTAAAAACGCAGGATGGATATATAAATCCAATTTAAAAAAATACAGTTTTTATTTTTATTTGAAACGCAGAAAACGCTGTCAGCCATGATGTGACGTCAATAAATATGTAAACAAAGAAATGTCATCCCTATGTCACGCGGGGACTAACGTAGTATCCATATATATAAAATTTAAAGTCCTTTTTGAAATTTGAAAGGATTTTTTGAAATTCCACCCCTGAGTGGGTTAAATGGGTGTTATAAATTTATGAAGTCCATGCGGGCGAAGTCACGAGCATAAGCTAGTTTTTATATATTTCTAAAAACTCATAGTAAACGTAAATAATTACCGTTTTCTCTTTATAAATTGAATAAGTTATTAAGTAAGACTTACAACAAAGTGATCTTTGCAAAAATAAATTTGGGTTGCAGTCGTTAGTCATATAGGATCCCTTTAAGCAAGTCTTCGCGTGTTACGTATATTTATTTCACTGGGCACTCTAATCCACAACTTTCCTGTGGTCTTTATCGATGCGTTTTTACATTCTCGGATGATACAATAACGATAATTACTATATTTTTCATGTAAACTAGTATAGAAGTCATGTTTATTAAACTTTGGCAGGTTATGCTGTTGTTTACAAATGCATGACGTCAGAGCACAGATAATCTATCGGCCAAACATGGCCGACAGTGTTTTCACCTCTCTAAGAAAAATATATTTTTAAATTAAAGTTTTACGGTTTTTAGGGCGCAAAAAAATATAGTGTTAATTTTTTTGATCTAATAGGACAAATATAAACCATTTAAGACCTACCTACTTAAAAAAGTGTCAACTAGCCTATTATGTAATGAGAACCTCATCATACGTGCAAAATGTTACTGGCACTATAGAAATTACATTATTTTGTGTCATCCATATGTCATTCTGACATATTCTTGTTTGCCTATTACCTATTATATACTTTTATATTTGCCTATTATATACTTTATGCACAAGTGCATGAAATGCAGTTTTAGTCCGCTTACAGCCAGCATAAATTTACGAGCATGAGAAGTGAAAACTTATTTTATGGTATATGTAGTGGGCTAAGTGATAAGTCTTGATAAGTACATAATTTGATTTTTTTTACTTTCAATTTAGATTTAAGTTTATTTAATAGAATTGTCCATCCCATTTGAATTTGGATGCATAAGTAAAATGTAAATCGTAGGTAGGTACTTATTCCTTTGCCTGACGCCACTCACTATTTTACTCAACCGGTTTGATAAGCGTTGCATTATCGATTTAACCTTTGTTCTTTATTTAAATTGGTGAAAAATGTAAGCGCGCCGCCCGCGCGAATTTCCCAAAACTAGGAATAAATTTAAATTTTATTCGGTCGTGAAATCTATGAAAATTAAAATTTTATCGATAAGGTTTACTTGCAATGAATTTTTTGCACTCGAAAAATGACAAATGAACTAAAATCGAAGCGCGAGCAAAACCCGACAATGAAATTGAATTTATTGCTCATGAATATGCAAAACCGGATATGTTCCTATCCCCTCCGCTTGTCCGATTAAGGCCTTATTGTTTCCATGATCCGATTATTATACAGAATATGATAGATTTTGGTTTTGATTGAGCCTATTGTTTCTAAAATACACGAACGGAAAAAAGAATATTATGACCATTTCATGTAGATATTAATGGTCAAACGATCCTTAAATCAGAACAGACAATAAATAATATTAGACATAATAATTGGTACAATAATGTAAACATCAAACATGGATTTGATCTATTCTACAACAATATAAATATGGTCTGTGTATTCGTTAGATTATTGTAACCATTAGGTACAATGTTGAACAAAGCTAGACTTGAAATCTATACAGAGTATTTTGACTTTGCTCTTTAGATTTAATTGTCCCTAACATAGCTCTATCTTATTTTAAACTAGACGATGCCCGCAACTTCGTTCGCGTGGATTAGGTTTTTTAAAATTCCCGTGGAACTCTTTGATTTTCCGGGATCAAAAGTAGCGTATGTCCTACACCGAGATGCAAGCTATTTCTATACATCTTAATCGATTAAACAGATAGGCCGTGAAAAGCTAGCAGACAGACAGACGGACAGACAGACAGACACAGACACATTTTCGTATTTATAATATTACTTAGTATGGATTCTGAGCAACTACGCTAGAGCTTTTGAAACTTTTTTACTTAGATTGAGGATTGGTCTCCGCTGCGCTCCGACAGCGGAGATCAATCCTTAATCTAAGCTTTTTTTATAATGACTTCCCTGGCGCAGCGTTGAGCGCTGTGGTCTTAAGTGGGAGGTTCCAAGATTCGATTACCGACAGAGTCAATTTGGCATTTATGATTTCTAATTTGTCTCTGGTTTGGTTTTAGCTATGGCTAGTTCCCCCTACCAGCCTCTAGTCCTGCATCATTACTTACCCATCAGGAGAGACTCGTTGCAGTCAAGGGTGAACGTGTAATGGAATTAAAATAAAAACCTAAATCTATGCGGTCACATCTTGCGACAAGAATGGCAAAAGCTGTTCTAGCTATAAAATAATAATGAAAAAGGATTTTGCGGTTTAATTAAGGTCAAATCAAAAAAACCTCGCGTTATAGTCCACCCAGATGGTAGAAATGGCTGAAATTTTACTTCATACAGAACATTCGAATCGAAATTATGTGAAAGGTTCGGAAACAATCCAAACCTGCAACGTGCTTAAGATTTGACCTAAAAATGAATGTATGGAGAGCTGAACAGCGCTAATATAAGTACTTACTTATAGTTTTTCCCTTTGTGGTGAAATAGTCTCAGTAAAAAGTTAGGCCGAAAATCAAAGTTAACTGTGATAGTGGTTTTTACACATTTTATTTAGCTTCAGTTAAGTACTATTACGTCATATTCTGAGCTTCAGTTTCGTTTTTTAAATTAGATTTTTCGAAAGATTAAAAAAAACCGGCCAAGTGCGAGTCAGGCTCGCGCAATGAGGGTTCCGTACTACAGTCGTATTTTTCGACATTTTGCACGATAATTCAAAAACTATGATGCATAAAAATAAATAAAAATCTGTTTTAGAATGTACAGACCTTTCATATGATACCCCACTTGATATAGTCACTCACTTCGAAAGTTGAAAATGCTAATTATTAGTTCATGACCACAATTTAATTTTTTTTGTGTGATCTAACCCTAAATTTACGTTTTTCAGATTTTTCCCCAAATGTCAGCTATAAGATCTACCTACCTGCCAAATTTCATGATTCTAGGTCAACGGGAAGTACCCTGTAGGTTTCTTGACAGACAGACGGACAGACAGACAGACAGACAGACAGACAACAAAGTGATCTATAAGGGTTCCGTTTTTCCTTTTGAGGTACGGAACCCCAAAAAGACTAGTAGCCAAGTTTATCATGCTGACTAATATTCCCCTTTACCCTCCAATTAAGCGTAAAGCTTGTGCTAGGAGTAGGTACGACAATAGTGCAACGGGTGGGGTTTGAAACCGGTGACCTTCGGTTTTGAGTCCGCTTTCTTAACCGTTGAGCTATATAGGCTCTAGACTTGTTAGTTATAAGTCCTTTTCTCAGAACAGAAATATTAGATAGTAGCCCTATGGACAACTTACTGTTAGAGCGAGATAGCTAAATGCTATTTAAGCTCTTATTAGAACGTGACAAAATGATCTCTGTTTTGTCCTTATCACTGTGGCCACTTGTTTTTGTTTGCCAAATGTATTGTACGTGAGACTTTGGCAAACAACGCAAGTGAGGTTATGTTCAACTCAAGTATTTTAAAGAAAATAATTTGTTTTGTTGTTTTTTGTTTTTTGAAGTAATTGTGCACATGGTGGGTACACTAGGCTACAATAGCCGAAGGCGAACGTAAAATAGACGGCATAACATTCACAAGTATGTACCTCTGCTGAGCGAGAGGGACTGAGGGGCCACGTAGTTGCATATCTGGACATATCTGTGGTCCTATTGATTCAATTTCATGGAACTTCTTACACAAATTCTGTCTCGTGACCAATGCATATGTAATGAACTCCTGATGCTGCAGAAGTACTGCCCACTCTGTACCGTGAGGACTACGGAGTAAGAGATCTGCCGAATGTGTTACATACAGATTTTATTAAGTCTGGACCTCTGGTTCTGCAATATCTGATGCTGCAGTAGTCTAATCGTCTTAAATGATAACTTGTGAAGAAAAGAATCTATTGGCATTACTATGAATAAACATTGGTTTTTTTTTTTGGATTTTCAATTAAGTATAAATTAAATTTTATAATTTTTTACATAAAACTATTACTATCATTTAGTTCATACATTATCAGCACTCCCACACTATTAATATTAGCATATCGGGTGATGCGACCTGAAGTTTCAACCCATCCCAAAGTCGCCAACGCACCATAAAGAAGTTTCTTACTTCAGTATATTAATTTACTAATTTATGTCTTTATATCGTCTTCTTGGTGCCTATTTATATCTAAAGCTAATCTCAAACAATCTTTTATGTCAATATACTAGTAAGTAGTTTACAAGTAATAGCTTCAGGAACCTACTAAACTAAATTATAGCGTTGTCCGTTACATATAATTATCGGATTAGAGTTTGGATTTTGATAAAAATTGATTAATATTATCATAATAATTACAATTCCCAAGCCTTTTCCCTTTTAATGTATTAAGTAGATTGAATCTAAAAGGGAGCTCTATGAAAACAGTTATTTAACACAAGTTTTTTTTGGCTAAGAAACAAGAAGAAACGCAATTAATTTTCTTTCCTTGAATATCCATAATTGTTATTCATTTCTGAATAACTCGAACGAATAACACAATTTGCGGCTATAAATGAAAAAGTTTCCAGTATATTTTATTTTGAAGCTTTCACGATTGCACGGCCAACAAACTAGCATTAAATTATTTTTAGCGAGCGCCAAAACTGTTGGCGCATCGCTTCAAAACAAGATATAGTATTAACCGGAGCCCTTTTTCAAGTCTTCCAGCTTCTTGTATAATGAAGGAGAAGGAAGAAAGAAAAATTAAATATCTCACACAATTTATTGCCGGCGTATAATAATGTAATCTACAAGGAAATTACTGTTAATTTTCCTTCGCGTAGCAGTTATTTCTCTATGTAAAGCATTCTTTTCTTTTTGTATTCGTATCAGCGGGATTTTCTTGATTTATGTGTTCTATTGAAGTTGTAATAATGAACTGAGAGCCCGGGCGGGCCATACTTTTCGTTATTCTTATAAAAGCTGAAAGTTTCTCTGCGTATTGTCCCCAACACGGGGTAGGAACGATCAGCGACTATGAAGTTCGGCTCATGGTGGCTTTGGTAGACTTTTCCCTGTGTTTAGGACAATACTAATATGACCATAGGTTTGAGTCAAGCATGAATCAAGCGGTAAAATATGTAATTTATGTTTGAATAAGGTGTTCGTGAGGTGCAGAGATGCACCTCACGCCGTACCTACTTAATACCGTACCAAAGTGTAGGATGACTCGCACTATCAACGCGAGGAAACTTAATCTGCCACGGTGACTTGAAATCTAACATATACGCATAGAAACTTATTGTTATGAACCGGAACAAAAGTTCTCTAGGATATGACGGTTGCACTAGCTTATGCTCGCGACTCGTCCGCGTAGACTACATAAATTTCAAACCCCTATGCCTACGTCGTAATAGCTACATGCAAATTTCAGCCCGATCCGCTACAGTAGTTTGAGCTGTGCTTGATAGATCAGTCAGTCAGCCACCTTTTCCTTTTATATCTTTAGATACTTGACATAAGTATGGCGTTCTTCTAGGACTACGTTTACGTACGTACGTAGTACGTCCGTCTGTCTGTCAGCGGTCTGTATCTCGTGAACTGTATTAATGATTGTGTATTTCTTCAACTTCGAATGTGTATTTTTATTGCCGCTATAACAACAAATAATAAAATTATCAAAATGGCCGCCATAAAAATAAAAAGTTTTATTTCTTGTACAATAGTACGAAACCCTTCGTATGCAAGTCGATTCGCACTTGACTGATTTTTTATTCTATGTTCAGTAACCGAGAAACCGCGCTTCGCCACCAGTCCACCTCATTCCACGTTATATCCAAGTGCACTAACCTTAAAAGACACTAATAAATGTGTTAACCGAACTCGAGTAGAACAGTGGTGTACATGGAGCTACCTTCAGTATGAATTTTTATATTTTCCATTGTATTATGATCTGGAGTAATCAATGAAGACTAAATGGATATAGATAGAGAAGGATGACTGCCATAAATCGAAGTATATGTTTAAACCACATATTAAAAGTTACGTCTGATATAATTTACCCTCGCTGGGTCGATCTCAGTAACGAATCAAGTTGTAAGCAAAAATGAATTGCATCTCTTCTCTTCTTCCTTACCTTATCCCACGCTACGTGGGGTCGGCACGACATATGTATTCTTCTTCCACTCAATTTTCATCCGTCAACGTATTATCACCCCTTTTACACGCATTGCTCTTTCACGCAATCCATCCACCTTTTCTTTGGTCGTCTTCTCCTCTTTTCCTTCCACATGCTTTTAAACTTTCTTCTAGTAACATGGCTGTCTTCCCTCTGCCTATATGCCCATAGCTACCATGCTGCCTGTTACCCCTCATCTTTTCTACCACTGCAGGCGCTACTTCAAACTTCCCCTTATATATTCATTATTTATTATATCCATCCTAGTCACACCACGCATCCTTCTCAACATTCGCATTTTGGTTGCATGTACTCGTCTTTCATCCGCACCTTTTACTGCAAAATAAATTTTATCTCACATTGTTAAAAATCTAAAATCTAGTGTATCTAGTACATCGTATAGGTACTAAATAGGTGTCGTTAGGTATGAGAGATTAGTAAAACCTAGTAAGTTAGCTATTCTATCGGTTTCTACACAGCATCGTACCGGAACGCTAAATTGCTTCGCATTGCGTCCTTGCCAAAAGGGTGAAAAATAAACTGACAATACCGGGCATCGAATCCAGGATCTCCCACTTATAAGACTGAACACCATTGGGCTTGAGAAATCACTATCACTACCCGTATTATAAATGCTAAAGTGAGCTTGTTTGTTGGTTTGTCCTTCAATCACACTGCAACGGAGCAATGGATTGACGTGGTTTTTTGCATGGATATAGTTGAAGACCTGGACAGTGACTTTTTATCCCGGAAAATGAAAGAGTTCCCACGGAATTTAAAAAACCACGTGGATGAAGTCGCAAGCTATTGAATATTTTCATCAATCCGGTAGACAGCTTCTATCTTGACATATTTCACACAAATTCAAATAAACCTCTCTGCTATTAGCTGATTGAATTCCGGTATCGCGAGTCAGGTAAATCTTCTAAAATCGTTATTCCTTACAAACCCAAGCTCAATTTACTCCATCGGAATTTCACAAAATTAAAGTATCGACTACTGGTAGCTACTACGGTCTAAGGAATAGGCAAAAAAATCAAATCCTGGAGGTATTTATAAAGTCAAGATTCCAGAGGAAAATAGAAAGAATGAATGAAGATGAACTGATGATTCCAGAAGAAAAAAGGATTAAAAAACTAACCCACGTCAATGTTAAAATTCCGGCCTCCATCTCTGAAGATCTTCACAAAATTTATCCTATTTCTTTTGGTGTAAATGTTGAGAAAGGTAAAACCCTTTTTTAGTGGGTTAAAACGAAGAACTCTGTATCAAAGAGTGAATGCTTAACTTTCTATTTATTTACTTATCCACGTAAGACGTGCAGAATTTTAGTCGTAGTTTATAGAATTGAGCGTACTCTTAAACATAAACTCAAATTATTATTGTAAAAATTAAAGGTTTTTTTATAAGACTAAGTTTTTTCCGCTTCCTCCTCTCGCATCGAACATTAAGCAATCTTTGAAAGTACGCTGTTCGACGAAAGCCAGGATACCTAATCGGTATTTATATCAGCTTCAATTTCAAACAAAATGTTGTTTACAATTCGACCAAACACACCTTGGGTTCTAGTTCAGTACGAGTATTGTTTTTAGGGTTCCGTATCTCAAACGGAAAAAAGGAAGCCTTATGGGCTCACTTCGTTGTCTGACTGTCTGTCCGTGTCTGTCAAGAAAACCTATAGGGTACTTCCTGTTGACCTAGAATCATGAAAGGTAGGTAGGTATAGGTCTTATATCACAAGCAAAGGAAAATGAGAAAATTGTAACTTTGTGGTTACATCACAAAAAAAATTAAAGTACCTACTTTTATGAACAAATAAGTAGTATTTCAATTTTTTAAGTAAGATAACTATCTAAGTGGGGTATCATATGAAAGGGCTTATCCTTTATTACATTCTTAAACAGAATTTTATTTATTTTTATGCATGGTGGAAAATGACAAAAAATACCCGAGTAGGTATGCGGAACTCTTGGTATTGCGGAACCGGCCAATTGCGAGTCTAACTCGCAATTGGCCGGTTTTTATTACTTTATACACACCCAATGCACTTCAACAATGATTTATTGTCGAGTAGTAAAATAAAATAAAGAGGTTTACTGTGCTAGGTCTTTCAAAAGTTTTATTCAATAACTAGCTGATGGCCGCGATTTCGTCCGCGTGTAATTAGGTTTTTAAAAAGTTCAAGTCCAGGAAAAGTTCACTGTAAGTTATTAAAGTTCCAGCAAAAAGCTATCACTATAGGTTATGTTGTCTGAAGGAACGACTATTTGTCATGCAACTGTAAACAAATAATAGAGCACAGCCAACGCTCGCTCTGGTTCGCCCCTAATGTGTTCCGGAGTGGAGGTCACCGCTGCCGGATGCCGTTTAAGTAATGTTTGTTCGTACTAAAAGCATCAACGTGTTTCAGGACTGTAGATAGACATGTATGAATGAATGAGGAGAGCTACTTGTGCTTGTATCAATCTTTTACAAACTCAAAATCAAAGCTTCTCACTCGCCATTTTAATTTTATGTATCAACTAGCTGATGCCCACAACTTCGTTCGCAAGAATTTAGGTTTTTAAAAATCTCGTGGGAACTCATTGATATTCCGGAATTAATGCGAAAGTGTGTTGTTTGTTGGTTCGTGGTTTGTTGGTTTGTTGGTTTGTCCTTTAATCACGTCGCAACGCTGCAACGGATTGACGTGCTTTTTTGCATGTGTATAGGTAAAGACCTGGAGAGTGACAGACTACTTTTTATCCCGGAAAATCAAAGATTTCCCACAGGAAGAAACCTAAATCCATGCTGACGAAGTCGTGGATATCATCTAGAACTTCATAAGTAAATATTAATCTAAGCTTCTAACTACAAAAAGACGTGTTCAAGGCCTAAGTATGACAAATCTGGTTTGTATATGTGTCTTTTGTAAAATTTCATTTCGCATTTGGCCACTGAGCTATTCGAGAAATAAACTACAAACTTGCAAAGAAAGCTCGAAGAAAACTTACGCTCTATGACTGGTGGTAGACTGCATAAATGAGTCTTTAAGCACTTGCGAAAGAAAATATTACTTTTTAACGAATAGAAATGAAGTGATTAAGCTAATGACTTAATGCCAGCGTTGCCGACAACTTGTTACAAGCACGAAGTGCTCTTAAAACTTTTACGTCTTTGTACCTACTGAAAAGAGCTTAAAAACTGTTCTAAGTCACGCAAGCGTCTACTTCCTTTTTTTTTACAAGTTACTTAGCATCTGGCTAGTAGGTTATATTTATCTACTATTAGCTGATGCCCGTGCCATCGTCCACGTGGATTCTGCAGGTTTTTAAAATAACTTCGATTTTCCGGGATAAAAAGTAGTCTATGTTACTTTAACTATATCCATTCAAAAAATCATTCCAATCCGTTGCTATGTTGCGACGTGATTGAAGAACAAACCAACGAAACAAACACTAATTAAGCTATATGCATTTTAAGCATTCAGCTATCACTTGCTTTAACGGGGAAGGAAACATCTTGAGGAAACCTGCATGCCTGATAGTATTATAAGTGTTCTCAAAGTTGCATGAAGTCTGTCAATTCACACTTTGCCAGCATGGTGAGCTATGGGCAAGCTCTCTCATTCTGAGAGGGAAACCCGTGCTCAGTAGTGCGCCAGTGATGGGCTGATGATGATGATGAGAAACAAAAATTGTATATCTGTCCTAATTCACTTGATACAGATTTCGGAATTTGTTTCTAATGCTTCTTAGTTCTTAGTAATCATCTTCCTATTTATTAAAGAAACGTTATTTGCGCTACATCTCACGGATAATTTAAATTCAATTCTTGCTTTGAGTTTGTAACATCATAAATAATTAAGTAATTAAGAAAATAACGGAGGGATGGAAATTCGGAATAACAACACCCTCTCTATCAATATTTAACTAGGCAATGTAATTAAAATGTACTTTAAACTCTGTCTCCCCACTTTAATCTAAACAATTCGATGAACAGAAAATAAAAAATAGTAAGAATATCTACTATCAAGTTTGCACGTGATTTTTTATTTATGCCCTATAGCCCGTGGATAGTTTTTGATATAAAACTGCTAATTTTTTATTTCGTGACAGGCTTGCGCTTGACGACAATCAAACTTAAATAAAAACCGGTCAAGTGCGAGTCAGACTCGCGCAATGAGGATTTCGTACTACAGTCGTATTTTTTCGACATTTTGCACAATAATTCAAAAAATATGATACATAAAAATAAATAAAAATCTGTTTTAGAATGCACAGATGAAGACCTTTCATATGATATCCCACTTGATATAGTTATCTTACTTCGAAAATTAATAATACTAATTAATAGTTCATGACCACAATTTAATATTTTTTTGTGTCATGTAACCACAAATTCACGGTTTTCAGATTTTTCCCCGAATGTCTGATATAAGACCTACCTACCTGCCAAATTGCATGTCAACGGAAAGTACCCTGTAGGTTTCTTGACAGACCGACAGACAGACAGACAGACAGTCAACAAAGTGATCCTATAAGAGTTCCTTTAGAAGTACGGAACCCTAAAAAATGATGATGAGGTCTAGGTTGGAGCGCGTTTGCCTAGAAGATGATTGTGTTCCAATTTTTAACTTCCAACCTACAAATATATAAGTGGTATGAGCTGTTCAGACTACTTAGTATGTTCAGTATTACCATTATAATATTCGATAGCTAGTCTTTTGGACTTATGTTTTTGAAATTTCCAGTGTCAATCAACACTAATTCGTCTCTGTAAACTTTGCCTTTGTCTCATACTCTGCATAATATGGGCGTAGGTACGAGTACCCGAAACATTGACAATGTGCTGAATCAATCCAGTACCAGGGGAGCAAACAAACCTATTAATTACATGCTAACGAAGTTTATTCAGCGTCCAGTGTATAATTGGATCTATGCTCTGAATAAATTAGCAGTCCATAACAACATGAGCGTGTTTTGTCAATGGCTTTCAGATTAATGGACACATTCATTGGTTTGCTTGGTTACAAACGTACTCGGAGTCGCTTAATCATTACTTAAGGTTAGTTAAAACGAGACAGGAGCTATATCTGTCACATAAATCTGTCTCGTTATAACTCAATCTTAAGTAACGATTAGCGACTCTGAGTGCGGCTGTTAGAGTGACGTTCTCTTATTATATAATTCATCGCTGTCTAATAACTGCTTCATTGATCTAGTGGTTAATTATGTTCGACTGCATGACGAAGTCCTGGGTACGATACCCGGGTCGAGCCAAAAATTAGTTAGGTATTGGATTTTTCTGTTAGAGTTAAGAAGTCGATGGTGTTTCACCTCAGTACTCAGTGGCATGGAGTGGAACACCTAAAGCCGTTGGTCTTGCGGCTGATCTCTCTCCGGTCGTATCAGATTACCGTCCCATCTGACTATGCAAGTGAGGGAATAGAGAGAGCACCTGTGTTTGCGCACACACTTTTGCACAATAATACTCCGTGCAGTTGACTAATCTCTATGGAGAAGCCTCCGTGATTGGAATTCGATCGGGGGGATATAATTATTATTAAATAGTTCATCGCTTATGGCCATAATAACCTTTGTATAATAGCGCTTGTATCATATAGTAAAATTTTATCGTTACAAATATGTCCCAGAAACCTCGTATTTCGTTGGCATTTCTAGTTACCACCCATCAAGCAAGTAGGTGAATCACTTAGCATACTTTGACATGACCCTCGCCAAAGGTATTATATGGGTCCTATAAAAAGAAAAAGAAATTCTATTATTTATAGCTACGTAAAAAAATGACATCAATTCAATAGTACCTACCTAAGTATTTCTGTTAGTAGGTACGTTTCGTTTCACTGACGAATATTTGTTACAACTTACAACTGATGTTCAATTAAATAGGTATTTCGCTTTTTTGATATGTTAGGTAAAAATTTTATTTCAGGAATTCCTTCAAGTATGGATCATCCTCACTCATCATCATGATCAACCCATCGCTGGCCCACTAATGAGCACAGGTCTCCTCTCCAAAATGAATATATATCATGCTTTAGATAGAATTTTACACTTGTCGTATATTGTTGTGTTGAGCTTATACCTAATATTCGGATTTAAAAAACACCCGACTTCAATATTTTTATAATAGATATCGTTAATAAATCCATCACTGGTTTGGAATGTCTTTCCTTCGTACACCCTTCTAAATTAAGTAATAATAATTCATATTGATTTTGAGTTAACAGAGTACCTACTTAACATACCTATTAAGTAGCATTGCCAAATACGCATCAAATTGAGATCCTCCGTCTTTTTGAAAAATCGGCTAAGAGGTAAATTAATGAACGTCAGCGACGAACGAAACCCAACATTCGTCGCGTTTACACCTGCCTTTACACACTTGTGATTAATGAGAAAAGAGGCTAATTAACATTTATGCGTACCAGCCCAACGTCGAGTAGACGATCAAAACAAAGGTTCACTTAATTAACAAACTAGGTCGAATGAGGAAGTGTTATGAATCTCCAAAACAATAATTTGCATCCTCAATTTAACGTAATCTAAATATATATATAAAAAATTATTAAAAAAACCGACTTCCAAAACCACAAAGTAAAAAATAACTTGTGTTTCTAGTTTCTATACGTATAGGTATGTAAATGTACTCGTATGTATGAAGACCGGCGCGCATAAAAGAAACTAGAAATCAAAGCGTGTAGCTCGCCTGACTTCATACTCGTACATACATACCTATACGTGTATAGAAACTAGAAACAAAAGTTATGTTTTACCTTGCAGTGGTTTTGGTAGTCGGTTTTTTTTAATTATTTTATTTTAAGCTTTTTAGTGTAAGTAGTCATTGCTTGGTACCTGAAATATCAATTCAGCAGCAAATCTTTCCAAATCCACACGGCTTTGGAGTTCAGTACCTCCAACAACCAACATCAGTATTGAAGAGTTGGGACTTGGAATTCAATAACAAAGTCTATGCTCGGCATTTACAATATTATTTCTCATTTACAATATATTATACTGAGATTTTAAATATAAATTCACGATTCGATAAAAAGTAACTGATTTGACTATTTGTCAAATACCGGATTAAGTACACTATAGGTACCTACTTACTAGAAAATATACAATGATGCCTTTACTTTAGCGAACATTACTGAATCCGGCAGTATCAACCAACCGGTTTTCTCAATGGGTTTCCCCTTGACTTTTGACAAAAACGAATAGGCATCTTCATGACAAGCGAACTCTATCGTAGGCCGCATCATCACTTACTAGCAGGTCTAATTGCAGCCAAGCGCTATTCTATAAGTAAATAAATAAAAACCGGAACATAATATTAGTGGCGTATATTATAGAGCGTTGTCTTTAAGGTTTGTAGACAGAGAATGCGAAACGTGTCCAATGCGGCACCTAGAAGTTGTAATACAAGCTATTTTATTTAGTTGCTTTGCTCTTTTCTTCTGTAGTTTGCCGCTTGTTCGCTTCGCCCTACTTTCGTACCCTCTATCTTAATCCCCACTGAATATATGCAATAAATAATTCAATATAGAATTCCTTGCATTCTACGGAAAGTAGGACATGCCTCTTCCTTTGGAATTACGGAAAAGAAAATAAAATGCTAAACACTGGGTAGTATTTACGTTTCTAATATAAATGTGGTTCTTGCTTTCATCATCATCATCATCAACCAATAGATGTCCACTGCTGGACATAGGTCTCTAGTAGGGACTTCCACACGCCACGGTCTTCCGCCGCCTGGATCCAGCGGCTCCCTGCGACTCGTCTTATGTCGTCCGTCCACCTAGTGGGGGGTCTTCCAACGCTGCGTCTTCCGGTGCGAGGTCGCCATTCTAGCACCTTGAGACCCCAACGTCTATCGTTGTACGAACTATGTGCCCTGCCCATTGCCACCTTCAGCTTTCGCAACCCGTTGAGCTATGATCCCGACACAGCTCAACGGTTCTTACTATTATCTGTCAAATACTCTATCGTCGCAATCGGCTAAGGTTGCTCAGATTTAGAATAGTTATTATATTTTAAGATAAGTGTCTAAGTTAAAGTTTCTACAACCAGGTCTCAAATCGGGGCACCTTGCAAAAATCGGTGATAGGTAATGAATGCATGTTACGGATACAGCTTATCCTATACCTATCTATATAAAACCCAGGCATCGCCGGGGGAGCTAACATGTCGTCTAGCAGCCCAGCTACGGTGGAAATATGCCATCCTCATCACGGTTCCGGCACATAGAGTCATCAAGGTCTGCAGCCACCTCTGTACGTGATCTCTGGTGCTAACCGACCACAGAAGCGGTAGAGGGGGAAATCGATATAAACGATATAGAGTTAGTTTTAAGGTAGCATTAATCTAGCATAAGTAGTATTTGTAATTTAGATAAGATATAGTTAAGTAAAGGCCTTCGTGTCCCAACGTCGACACGAATGTCCTAATTAAATCATTTTCGTAACCAAAAAGGACTTCTGCCTTCAACCCCCGCTCCAGGTAGCCGCCCTTACGTAACTGGCGCAGTCGGTAGGATAGTCCTGGATGTTCAAGGTGTCGTGGTGCATCCCCTAAAAGTCAGGTCAACGCCGTCAACTTCCTTGTCAGGACTACAGAACCTACGAGGAGCAGCTGTCATAGGAGCTGTCGCTGAAGACTTCGAGTCATACTGGAAATCGATGGATCGAAGCTCGCCAGTGACTTTGGTTTTGTAAGTACATGAAATCCTTTTTATTGGTTGTTATATTAACTTTTGCGCAGGGTACTATAATTTTATAACTAATACGTTTTTTTATTACGATTTTCACCCGCGTAGTAGATATTCATTTTATTGAGTTTTGGTATTTAATTATTTGATACCTTTAGGTAGGAGTTTAGAATATATAAAAAATGACGGAACTTAGCCAAGTAGATTTGTTAGATAGAATAAATAAGTCACTTAAGTTTTTACCGAATTGATGGAAATTCTTATACTTTAACGAGATTTATTAATTTAGCCGACCAATTAGTGCGCTCATTTTTAAATCCAGGTCAAGAGTATGAGCTTTCAAACCTTTCCTTGATTAGCGGAATTCTTAATAAAATTACCGGATCTGCAGCAAGAACTATATCAGCCTACGGAATTTCCGATGATTGGAATAAAATTAAAGATACATTAGTTAACAGTTTTTCCGATTACCGAGATGAAATAACCTTACTAACAGACTTATCATATTTAATTCAAGGTCCAGATACAGTACAAATATTTTACGAAAAAGTTCAAAATTTACTCTGCACACTTATTACGTATGTAGAGCTACACGAAACTGTCAAAACTACTGTCGAAGTAAAAATAACACTCTATCAAAAGTTAGCCCTTAAAACGTTCTTAAAAGGTTTAAGAGAACCTTTAGGGTCAAGAGTAAGGTGTATGAGACCCCCCACGCTGCAAACTGCTCTTGAATTTGCCAAAGAAGAATTAAATATAATACATCTACAGAACAGAACTAAATTTTTTCAAAATTATCATAAGCATACTCGTAGACCTTATTATTTTTATTCACAGCGAAATTATTATAGTGGTACGAATTTCCCTTCTAGATCACGAAAATACTCAATGTCCCAAAAACACATTCCTTCAGAACCTCAATACCCTTCAAGCACTTATATCCCATACCAACCTCACCCTGATTCAAAAATTTGCCCACAGGTGGACTTAAATCTACACAGTACACTGGAAACTCCGGAACGTAAAATTCCTGTGTATTAATATATCGGACCAATATTTAATTCCCAACAATACGTGCCGACCCGGTGTGAAAATGAAATTGACACCGTTGCTGACGATAGGCAGAATTACGATTTCATAATATCACGTTTGCCCATAGAACAGTTAAATGCAGAGGAGACAACATGAATTTAATTAACCTTTGTACAGATTTCCAGATGTATTTCTTTCTAATAGAGGTAATTAACTGTCGATTTCCGACCACTTAATAGATTAGATAAAAAAGAATCCGAGTGATTTACCAACTTTCTGGATAAAATCGGGAGGTCATTTGTACTTTACGACTTTAGACATACAAAATTCATATACATTCCGAAGATATTATGAGACGTGTCCTTCAGGCCTGCAAAATGTGGTACAACCCTTTTTGACAAATGTAATTTTTCAACATCCTTGCAGGAACACAATACTCAATTTGCTGAGATTTGTTCGCACGACTTAGAAACTTCAATTAATAATCAGTTAGATAAATCTGAATTTTCAAACGCGAAACGCCATTCTGTCACATGTATTCTCCAGATGGTATAAAACCCAAACCACATTATGTTTTTACATATTTTAAATACACATTACCTAAAAATCGCCAGCAGATTAAGGATTTTTTAGGCATCCTTGGCTTTTACAGAAGATTCATACCCGACTTCGCAAGTGTAACCAAGCCTTTAACATCGTGCTTGAAGAAAGGAGCGAAATTAAATTTTGATTCAGAATTCGTCAATTGTTTCAGACAGTGTCAAATTCTTGTTAAAAATATGCCTATCCTAGCATATACAGATTCTGGAAAAGAATTAAATTTAACCACATACGCATCAGAAACCACTTTAAGTGCAACGCTTACGCAAGGCCCTCTTGGCGCCGATATGCCTATTGCCTACTCTTCCAGAACTTTGAATGATAGTGAAACTAAATATCCTACGAATAAAAAAGAACTTCTTGCAATAGTCTGGGCCACAAAATACTTTAGGCCGTATTTTTGGTAAAAAGTTTAATTTGATTTCTAATTTTCAAAATTTACTCAAGTTCAAAGAATTAGGTCCACGTATTACGCGATGGAATTTAAAGTTAAGTGAATACGATTATACAATTATTAATAAAAAGGTTTCAGAAACGAACGCGGATCCCGTTAAATACAACTCTAGGTCTGTTTAATCATTTGGAAAAATCAAAATTTACAGGCAAGTCAACCAGGAAACGCCGAGGTTTCAAGTCGAATTAACACTACGCAATTACGAAGGTACAGAATCCTATTCCAAAATTCCTAACCAAACCCTCGAATTTCCCCAAACCATTACTTATACATTTATCTACACGAAGGAAATTCGCGGTCCCTTTACAAAATCACGTTTTAAAAGGACAGGTAATAAAGTAAATTAATTAGATAGGTACTGTGCAATTCTTTTCCAGGACATTAATTACAAGCTATAGAATTCTGTCTTTTCACACGCATCAAGTTTCAAGCCAACCGATAGGGACTACTATATTCCTAGTTTACCACGAACTATAACCACTATATCTTTTAAAATAATTAGTTTTGCAATTAGATAATTATTTCAACCCTATATACATTCTTTACTATAGACCTTTACATTTTAGCATTTATTATTCTTCTAAATTATAGCAAAACTAGGTGTACCACTAATCGGAAAAAGTTAAGAAAGCTCTTACTTGTGTCACATTGTGACTATAGAATAATGAGCAAATTTAGCATAAAGTAGGTATACCTAATGCTCACTTCCTGTAAATTTTCGTGCCTTGAACCGAAAATATGCAAGAAATCTTGAGCAGAACCTACTCATTCCCAGATCAAAAGTAAGTAGAAATAATTAGATCATTGATAACTCAATGTACTTACCTACCCCTTATTCAAAATATAATATAATTTAAAAAGTTCTTTCTAAAAGTAAGTAGGTATATAATAAGTCATAGTTACCTATCTAGTTATAACGAGTAGACATTTAGCTGATCATTTTACAGAATTCATGCAGTTGTAGTCCTTAGGTTTCTTTTTACATTACATTTAGTTCAGATTTTTTTATCAATTTAGCTCGAATTAATTAGTACATTCTGTCAATTATACTACTTTGCTTTTAATATACCTATCGTAGTAGTTATAGTACCATATGCACATTTTTATCTCAACCAATTCTAAGGTTTTCATTTACATTGAGGCTGAATGCCCGAAGGTCAGTTACTGAGGAATATCACTCACTGAGAAACCAACTTATCCGGAGAACACAACAACTACTGTTACAGGAGATAGATGAAACGTGATAATCCACGCCTATCTCTCTGTCTAAGGAGGCTCAGAGAAAGCAGCTCAACCATTATCCATGAATTAAGAACTACTTCAATACTACCAGTATGCCGCAATATTCGGCTTCACTCTCAACGGTACGATTCGACCAGCCCATTACAGATGCTTCATCTTCACGAACGAAGTCTAGCAGCAGCCCTCCAGACTGAGGGTGGAAACCTCCGAGGACGTTCCGGCGACATTTCCGTTAAAATTACTACAATGGTCGCCGCACTGAGGGTGGAGGTGTTACGGATACAGCTATCCTTACCTATCTATATAAAACCCAGGCATCGCCGGGGGAGCTAACATGTCGTCTAGCAGCCCAGCTACGTGTGGAAATATGCCATCTCATCACGTTCCGGCACATAGAGTCATCAAGGTCTGCAGCCACCTCTGTACGTGATCTCTGGTGCTAACCGACCACAGAACGGTAGAGGGGAAATCGATATAAAATCGATAGAGTTAGTTTTAAGGTAGCATTAATCTAGCATAAGTAGTATTTGTAATTTAGATAAGATATAGTTAAGTAAAGGCCTTCGTGTCCCAACGTCGACACGAATGTCCTAATTAAATCATTTTCGTAACCAAAAAGGACTTCTGCCTTCAACCCCCGCTCCAGGTAGCCGCCCTTACGTAACTTGCACGATATCAAGGCACTTTAGGGCTATATTACTGCTGTGAGTGTGTTATTGTGTTTGGATGCTCGGATTCTATCAATGTAGGCAAGATGTAAAATCTCATACTAAGCCAGTTAGTGTTAGACATCCAGTAAGTTATAGGTACAAACAGTCATGTGGCTATTTAAAAAAAATTCAAGCTCATGCTTATACGAGTATGAATGCTCGACTAGGAGGGCGATCAAACTAGTCAGGTATAAACTGATTTAATTTAAACGTTTTTACGTAAGTACTACAAATTGGATACAATATTATGCTAATGTATCATGTAAATTATTTCGACACAAAATTCATAATTTATAATGAAAATATCCTAATTTGTTCCGGATTTACATATCCAAAAAAATATCTGTATAAAAACTCGGCTTACCGGAATTTATACACAAGACAAAGTTTAGAACGCGACGAAGCTATAAAACTTCGTTAAGTTGAACGACATGCGACCCCAACTCACAAACGGCAATCATAAAAATCCCGATCGCAGTATTAATTTACATAATCACTTTTTCAAACTTAGGATATTTTGTTTGTTTACATTTTTAGGGTTCCATACCTCGAAAGGAAAAAGAAACCCTTATAGAATCACTTCGTTGTCAGTCTGTCGTGTCTGTCAAGACCCATCAGGGGAGTCAAAACCTATATGGCACTGACTGACTGACGTATGCCCAAAAAAAGGTTTTGTGTTTTCAGGATTCATGTATGTGCGTTTCTTTATTCCACCATAGCTTCTAAATGTCTGAACAGATTTGGATGTACTTTGAATTCCTACATCATCCCGAGCAACACAGCTTGTGTCTGCTTGTGTAAGAGCCTAGATAGCTCAACGGTTAAAGGAGCGGACTGAAAACCGAAAGGTCTCCGGTTCAAATCCCACCCGTTGGACTATTGTCGTACCTACTCCTAGCACAAGCTTTACGCTCAATTGGAGGGGAAAGGGGAATATTAGTCAGCAATTAACTTGGCTAATATTCTTTCACCATAAGGAAAGGCTTGTGTCTCTAAATTTTTAAAATTATATATTATCATCATATTATGTATGTATATGTATAGCATCTTCTAACGTACTTATTTAAGATTCGACTGTTTTAATAAATAATTAAGCCAGAAGTGTGATTACAGTCTCAAATAAATAATTAATTAAGGAAATAAACAAGGGCGCGGCTTCCCTTTGATCAATACAGAATTAAACTTAATTGCAATGGAGTGGTGTCGGCTCCATCTTAATTTTCCATGCTATTTACCGTCGTATTCCTCTTTGCTGAAGGTCGTGATCCCTTCCCATTAATCATATTATAATGGTAGGAGTTCTCTTGGTATAATAATGCGGTGGGTTCCCAGATCCTTCTGTATACAACTTGACTAAGGGAACGAGATATCGGCTCTAAGTCTCGCCCTGTGACATAATTCGATACAAACTCTATTGGTGATACTTTCGTGCCGATAGTTTTGTATCGACTTTTTTCACACGGTGAGATTATCGCCGCGATTCTCTCATCGACGGCATGCTTGTGATCTTCGACAAAGCAAGTACAAAATCGTCACCAGCAGTTGTCTGCTTTCGCTATAAGGTTGCCTTCAAATTATATATTGTACTAGCTGATGCCCGCGACTTCGTTCGCGTGGATTTACATTTTTCAAAATCCCCCGGGAACTCTTTGATTTTCCGGGATAAAAAGTAGCCTAGGTGTTAATCCAGGGTATAGTCTATCTCCATTCCAAATTTCAGCCAAATCTGTCCAGTAGTTTTTGCGTGATTGAGTAACAAACATCCAAACATCCACACTTTCACATTTATAATATTAGTAGGATTAGGATGAAGATTAGGATTGAAATGTACCTAATTCATAAGTGGTAAAAGTAGATATTCTCAAGCAAAGTCGCGAACGTTAACTAATCTTTTAGTTCTAAAACATAATATGGAAAAATACCCATAGTTTTTACTGAAATTCATACCGGAGTAGATAAAACCATGTCTTCTTTGAAAGGGTGAACAAAAACGCTCGGGCATTTTTAACCTACGCCCGCGAACCGTCAATAATGTTTGCGCCCCTAAAAGCTTTCATATTCGTCGGATAAAGCTCCATCTAACGCACTTTGCATAAAATAAAATGATTATGATAAGAGAAGCAAGAAAAATCCGTGAGTGGAAAAAAATATACGACGGAAATTTTTTTTTGGTGGATGTTAGCAAAGTAAATATATACAAAACTAGATGATGACCGTAACTTCGCTCGCGTGGATTTAGTTTTTAAAAAATATTTGATTCTTTGATTTTCCGGGATAAATAGTAGCCTATGGTCGTCCTCAGGATGAAAGATCTATGTACCAAATATTGTCAAATCGCGTTTTTTTTTCATCAGTACCACCGATCTTCGTTTTTGCCACCGTTCTGATTACACCATGTGTAATGAAAAAGTGGGTACAATCTATTTCCAGAGAAGATAAGATGAGGTGTACAAACAAACACCTACTCTTAACCATGTATATTTTATTCTTAACAAGTCTTAAGTTATTCGTCTAGAAGTATCAGAATCTTAATCCTAAGTGTGTAAGAAAAGTCGCAAAGTAGCAAGCAGTATAAATTCAATACACACCTGGCTGAAACCTTCAGACGCCGAGCTACGGGAGAGAAGTTAGTGTTTGCTAACAACTATAACTTGTTACTAACAGCTTCAAGTGAAACTAATATAAAGGGTGGTGAAGCAAACATTTTGCTGAAGAATAATTTCACGTCTGATGTTATAATGCGGCTTTTTAACAGTGCTCAACGGGTTAACTGAAAACTTTCTAGGTAATAAAGGCGATGTCAGACGGAAATTTCGTTCGGAAAATCTGACTCATTCTGTCATATACAATCTCTAAGCTAAGTTAAACAGGTCTAAATCTAGTGCTATCTTTTTCAGCGGGAAGCATTATGAAAAGAATAGCAATAGACATGTCGTTTTAGTTTAGAGATTGTGAGTACGGCAAAATTGTTAACATTGTATTGCAAATTTTTGCTACAATCTATGGGATAAAGGATATCAACATTTATTAATGAAGATTTTCAAAAATGAGCACGGTCTCGATAAAGCTTTTTGTAGTAGTACGTCGTAAGTACGTTGCTAGGTTTACACTGTGGTCTAATCCTTTTTCCCAGCAACTCTTCTTTCCTAGCATTGTGGAACGATAATAAAATTTAGAAATCCAATGAAACTAATGATGACACTTGTAGTGCCTTAACTTAGTGGGAGGAGTGGTAATTATTCATCATGTTATGTTTTTCTGTTTATAACAAGCAGCAATGCAAATTTTCTGTCTGTCTGTCTGTCTGTCGCGTCTGTCTAGAAACCTATAGGGTACTTGCCGTTGACCTAGAATCATGAAATTTGGCAGGTAGGTAGGTCTGAAATCCGAAAACCGTGATTTTGTAATTACATTTTAAAAAATGTTTCATAAACAAATAATAAATATTCAACTTCAAAGTAAGATTACTATACCAAGTGGGGTATCATATGAAAGGATTACTTGCACATTCTAAAACAGATTTTTATTTATTTTTATGCATTATAGTTTTTTATTTATCGTGCAAAATGACGATAAAATACGATTGTAGTACGAAACCCGCCTGTGAAATGGCATGTCTCTATAAAATTAGTGAATTATCTCGCTTGTTTTTATTATAATGATGTGAAATATTAAATTTGTCTTTAATGAAGCATTTTAATTAAAGTCCTATCCATCTGAATTTCGTTAGTTAAAAGTTAAGCTGATTTTCTCCACAGTTAATTATTGTCAAAGTTAGTTCAGACTTTGCGAGTTTGCCGAGTTTACATTTCGCACGATGAATACTAACTAGCTTCGGCTTCAAAACTTGTGAACTGATAAAAATTTGGAACTAATAATGATAGTCTATAACATTTTCAGAAAGTTAACTTGGCTAATATTCTTTCACCATAAGGAAAGGCTTGTGTCTCTAAATTTTTAAAATTATATATTATCATCATATTATGTATGTATATGTATAGCATGTACATACATAATATGATGTACATGCTATTAAACATTTTCAGATCGCAGTATCTACGTATCTGCTGACTGAACATAAATTAAGATCTTATATTTTATCAAACAAACAACAGAGTCTAATGTAAATATTCATTTCTATATTCTATACTAGCTGATAAACTAATCGTACACATTTAACTTAATTTATACTTATAGCTAATTTAATTTAAAATCAAAAAGCATGCAAAAATATCATCGCATTTTCATACTCATTATGGATACCATTATACTTACCTGTCATCCCAAGTATCATAAAAGTACGATCAATATGAGTCTCAGAAGATGGGTCGTGTTAGCTTTTATTATCATTCGCAAGCGTTATCTTTTCATGTCATGTATTGTAGTTTACAAGGTACAGTGATCATTTATCACGACAAGGAGCGTGAAAATGATATCTAGAAAGATTAATGAAAGAACTTGTATGCACAATCGAATTAAGTGACAAATCCATACAATCAGGCTGATTGTATCAGCCCAAGTACCAACCAACCAACCAACCAAGTAGAAACCAATATTGTAAGTGTTTTTTCTTGTTGTGGGGAAATTAAAAAAAAAAAAAAAGTACAATCATTGCGGCAAAGCTGTAATGCAGCATTTGCATCGACAAAGTATATCAAAAGCCATGAGTTAACGTTGTTACTTTACTTGCAAAAATTGACGAGTCGATTGCCTTTCTTTAACTTCCAATCCAATCCATCAGCCTGTTTGCGTTCACTGCTGGACATAGGCCTTTCCAAGACGTGTTCTGGAGTGGAGTTCGAGATTGCGTACCGGTAAACGCAGTGTAGGACGACCTCCAGCGCGCTGGACCGCTGACTTGAAGAAGGTGGTGGGGAGCGGATGGATAAGGAAGGCGGAGGACCGTGTTTGGTGGCGCGCTCTTGGTAAGGCCTACTTTAATACTAGACTAAACCGACAAACTAATAAACCATGCGTCGTAAACTAGCGTGCGAAATTTTCAAATTTTTTTACACATTTAATTGTTATAAAAATCAAATTTCAATATTATTCGCGTTCAAATACAATTGACAAATAAAGCAAAATGGGCATTGAACACGGAGAATAAATACCGCTAATTGCAAATGAATTTATTGTTGATGGATATGTAAAACTGGATGGATTTATGATCGACTCACTTGTACAGAACGGCTGATTGTTTACTAAACTGATTATTGATGGAATCGGAATAATGTTATTGCTATTGCATCTAAAATACTAAAGAGTGGTTTTTTTGTTGTTATAAGCAGAAATATTATGTAGTTTTATTAAAATAAGACAGCATAAAATTTAATTTAGATCTTACCTTGGCAGGTTGGTAGATCTTATAGCTGACATTTGGGGAAAATCGGAAAACCGCGAATTTAGGGTTAGATCACACAAAAAAAATTAAATTGTGGTCATGAACTAATAATTAGTATTTTCAACTTTCGAAGTAAGATAACTATATCAAGTGGGGTATCATAATATGAAAGGGCTTTACCTGTGCATTCTAAAACAGATTTTCATTTATTTTTATGCATCATAGTTTTTGAATTATCGTGCAAAATGTCGAAACCACAGTGTGCGAGCCTGACTCGCACTTGGCCGGTTTTTTAATTAGAACGGCAATGCCAATTACTTTATTTACCTAACTTATGCCTGATATGTATATGTACTGCATGTCTATGAATTCTCCATAATGTTCTCAAAGTTGTGTGAATTCTGCCAATCTGCTCTTCTCATAGTGAGTCGACGATGAGTTAAGACGATGAATGATGATTTGTGAACGTTTAATGTTCAAATAAGTATTATTATGAACTCAAGTAAGTAAATATTTACATGCCATTGCATGGCAAATGTGGTGTTATGTGAATTGTAAAAAAGCAAATAAAAGATTGATTGATGATGATATGAATATGGATACCCATACCTGCTAATCTATATCTATACTATTATAGTTTGTTTGTAGGGGGTAATTTTTGGAACTACTGAACCGATTTTAAAAATTCTTTCACCAGTAGAAAGCTACATTATTCCTTAGTGACATAGGCTATACGGGATCTTTACGCGGGCGAAGCCGCGGGGATCAGCTAGTAGTATATAAAAGTGAAAGTATTCGTTACCTATATCTTTTCAAGGCTACAAGATTTAAAAAAAACCCGGCCAAGTGCGAGTCAGACTCTCTCACCGAGAGTTGCGTTAACGGGTATTTTTTTCGACATTTTGCACGATAAATGAAAAACTAAATAGTTTTTGAGTTATGCTCAGCTCATACGTCAGCAAAAGTCGTAAACATTTTTTATTTGGTACAGAGATAGCTTGAGACCATAGAGGTTGATGGTTTTGACATCAACGATGGATATAGGCTGCTTTGTATCCCGGAAAATCAAAGAAAACCACGGCAATTTTGAAGAATCCCTATATCTAAACCCACGCAGATGAAATCGTGGGCGTCATCTTAAGAACGTATAATATTAGTTATAATATGCTTATCTAATATAACGAAAGAAGTTTTAATGACCAAGAAATCTTCCGGTAGGTACATTTTTAGTGGGAAAGTTTTAACAAGTTGCCTTAATTTGCAATTCCTATTCATGAAAAATGTTATATTTTGATTTATGAACTACTAGCTGATACCCGCGACTTCGTTCACGTGGATTTAGGTTTTTAAAATTCCCGTGGTAACTATGATTTTCCGGGATAAAAAGTTGCCTAGTCACTCTCCAGGTCTTTAACTATACTCATGCAAATAATCACGTTGATCTGTCGCTTTGTTGCGACGTGATTGAAGGACAAACCAACAAAGAAACACACTTTCGCATTCATAAATAGGTAGTGATTTTGACGTGACAACGCCAACTTCTAGTTTCGTATTTTAATAAATGCTCAAATTACACATAATCAAATATTATATTACTAATTTGAATTGACTTTCATTATTTGGGTTGAAGTACCTACTACAGCCCGTTTTCACTTGTCGGCTGTCTGGCCCGGATTTTAAACGGAAACTTAAATTTACGCGTACAAGCGTGAATTTAAGTATCTTAAAAATCCCGTGGAAACTCTTTGATTTTTCGAGATAAAAAGTTGCCTGTCACTCTCCTGGTCTTGAGACTATAAGATCCATGCGAACAATCAAATCGATCCGTTGTTCCATTGCGCTGTGATTGAAGGACAAACCATAACCAAACACAAACCCGAGACAAACACACTTTCGCATTTATAATAATATAAGTAGTAGGGAAAAGATATACGTAGTCTCTTACTCATCTCTCATTTAACTAGAACTATAACACTGGGAGCATTAAATCCAAGTTGATGAATGCACCAAACTTCAATAAATTATGCAGTGTAGCAATTTCAAATTCGCTTCATAAGAACAGCAAAAGCTGCGCTCCTCCACGTAGGAATGTTTAATCTGAGGAATAAGCTCGTTTTCACTTCAAGTTTACTCGTAAGTTCTTACCCATATTATAATTTATCCACATAATATTTATGACAAAGGGGTTTTTTTAATTGGATTATACCTAACTACTTAATAAAAAATAGAGTATCTAAGCGCAAATGTATTTATTGTAGAAAAGATTACTAGCTGATGCCCGCAACTTCATTCGCGTGGATTAAGGTTCTAAAAATCCCGTGCGAATTCTTCGTTTTTTCTTGGATGAAAAGTAGCCTATGACACTTTCCAGGTCGTGCGTGGTTGAAGGACAAACCAATATACCAACTAACAAAAACACTTTCGCATTTATAATGGGTAGTGATATTATACTATGCTAATATACTAAATATCTTAATCTATAGATGTCATTTTTGTGTCACTAATCACTACTTAACAATCAATTGTATAATGCACCCAAGTAGCCACTTTATTATAATCAAAAAATTCGTCAACGCAGAGTACGCGACTGGTTGAAATGGCAATCGGGGAGGAACCGCCCCGCACACCCGCACAGCGCCCGCGCTAACACAGTGCGGGCGAGCGCGAGTGACGTGCGGGTGTGCGAGGCATCCCCCCCCCGGACTATAGGTAGTTCACTCTGACGTAGGTATTGATTCTTTTATGTTTATCGACTTGGCTGATGGTAACCTATTTATCGTAAAAGCGTTTCATGTTTCACTTAATGTCATCATATATATAAAATATATAGGTCCACTGCGTGACTTATTTTACGCCTTTCCCTATAAAAATGGAGCCCCGTTCGCGAAAACATAGCATAATATCATTTTAGTATTATATTAGCTTATATTGTTCGGTGAACATGGATATCTAAGTAAACTTAGCTTATTTTCGTATTTTAAATATTTAACGACAAGCTACTAGATGATGAACGTAATCTTGTCCACTTGGAAAGGTTTTTAAAATTATATGAGAACGTTTTGATTTTTCGGAATAAAAAGTAGCCTGTTTCACTCTCTAGATTACTAATTATGCCCCTGCAAAAAATTACGTCGATCCATTTCTCCGTCGCAGCTTGAATGTAGTCTGAACTCTGAGGGACAAAATTATACACAAACAACTATCACATTTGTTGTGCTAATATTATTCTAAATACGGCTCTGTTTCTTTAGGCTTGGTTTAGGTTCTTAAAGGCTTGGACACAAGAGACAGTGCTCTACACATCTGCTGTCTCCTTCTAAAGTTCGATGTTCATAACTTTTGGCCGCGTACTGTACGTGCTTCATTACGTATTACTAATCCTCATGTTCGCTGGCAATAGCGCATGCATCAACCCGTAGTGCATGACACACGCACTGTTGCATCGTTTGTGACGCAAATGCTGTTTTACATCGAAAACAGTCCTTCCATGCAGTTGCCGCCGCGCGATGTGTTTATTCCGGCTTTAGGGCTCGTACGACCAAATATTTCATAATGAAACCACGTTATAACGTCGTTTCACTACTAAATACCGTGGAATATGTAACAAAGGAAGAAAACAAGCGTCAATACAGTACACACAAAGCAAAAAGACTGTTCCATTTGCATATTTCACAGTTAGTTAATTGACTTCGTAGCGACACATCCAACGCCGGATTTCCGTGACAACCGGCTGGAATATTTTGAATTTTCAAACGCTATTATGTACCCAATGCCTTTGAATTAAGATCTAAGTAACCGAGCAGTTTACACAGACTAAAGCTTCGCATAGGCATTGCTTATCCATTTTTTATTTCGCCTGCATCGTTGTTATTATTCTCTTCTGTTTCATTAGCAATTCAGTACACTTCTGTCGTGGAATACTGCTGTGAATACTAAAAGTTGTGATAAATCAAAATATTTTTTCCGGCACGAGATTCTTTCTAAAGGTCGATGTACCTACAATATTTCCTGCCGGCTACTTTATTATCCAGATACCTGTCTAATCGCGGCTGACGGATAAGTCTAGTCCAAGATAAATCTAATCCGTCAGCCGCGTCCGATAATTTGTTCCGGCTTAAGCGTTCCACTCAGTGTGCGCTGTCCCTTAGTGCGTGTCACGTTGAAATAGCGGACCCAGAAGCGATGATGGGTTTGCACGGAATAGGGCTGAGTCTTTTTAATAATAACTTAAACTCAGTGAGTGATGTACATTGATATACTGCAGAAGTTGGTATACCTACTATTAACCAAACACGGAGGAGACTTCGAAAACTCATGGTGCGTCTGGGTGATCCGCAGACCGCCACGGTCTTTATTTAAATGAAAGTTAGTTTGCAGTTGTTATCAAGCAAGGTTCCACACGTGACACATCAGCTCCATTTTCCACTCGACTCTGCCGGTGTGCGTTGCGCGTTACACGTTTTATTTAGGTCATTCACAGCCAGGTTTAGACCCTTTTCAAGCTGTTTTTGCACATTAAACAACATCGCTTCACCTATTTCACTTCCACTGTCTACTGGCACTTTTTTTATTCTACACCCGTCAACCGCAAACTAAACAAAAACCTGTAAAAGTTTTTTGTCCATTAATTTATATTTTACAAACACGCAATAGGTATTTCAATTATTTTTTTCAAACGACCGAAAAACGTTTGTACAGGGTTTTCAAATTTATCGCTTGTTGTATTAATTTTTATTTTTTCAAACCATTTTATTCTTTAAATGAGGGCACAATTTATTCGGGTTTTTTTGCAATATAGTTACGTAGGTATATAACTTTTCAATAGAATATTTTTTTCACTAAAAAGTTGTTTAGTTTATCTTCCATGTCAAACGTGATTTTCCACAATCATAAATGAGTCTTACCATTTATTATACTTCAGGAAGTGTTCAAGCATTGTAGAAATTGGTTGAGTAGGTTGCTAGGGGCTAATAATATTAATATTAAAATGATCATAATACTGTGTTAGTATGATTCCCACGACTGTTTGATACAGGATATGGCTTAAAAATTATATGTAAGTATTTGAAGTCATTTCACGCCGAGAAGATTTATTCCGCCCCAAGCACTTGTATTTGCACAGAATATATTTCTGAACAAATATAATATCCCAAGGGCTCTTACAAAAAGGTTGACATGTCAACATATTTAATGACCTTCGCAGCAAAACAAGGCTTTGTTCAAAATAATAAGTACCTTAGGTTTCGATCCTGAGCACTGGGCGCTGGGCAAGCATTTCTAACGTTTCACAGTTATGTGCATTTTAATATGTCTTGCTTTAACGGTGAAGAAAAATATCGTTAGAAACCTGCATGCCTGAGAGTTCTCCATAACTATCTGAAAGGTGTGTGATGTGTGCGAGAGGGCACACTTATTATTTAATATTTACATATAACTAACAGATATCAAATGACATCTATTAAATTAGCGCTACTTACATTATAGAGAGAGAGCCAGCGCGTTCCAGACCTTCGTTATTTTATAAAAGCTGAAAGTTTATCTGCGTACTGTCCCCAAAACTTGTTTAGATCATGGTGATAACGGGAGATAACGAGTAATAGAGTTTAAAAATCTTACGTCAAAGTATAAAGTATTTTTTTTTTTCTTCAGAATAGTATTGGAAATCACGTCATGCATTGCCAGACACTTAGTATCATGGCAACCCCCTGCCAGAGACCCTTAAAGTTTAAAAGTTTAAGTGTGTTTGGCAGGGGGTTGCTAGGACACTTTGTGTCTGTCATATGACATATGGTCATATGGTCATAATAACATTGCTAATATTCCTTAAAAATAATAATTTCATACTACCTAATAATATCTTGCTAAAGCTTAATTTCATTTACATAAAATTTACTCGTATTACATTATTTAGTCCATTCAAACCTAACCTTTAGACCCTTTTCAAACCGTTTTTGCGCTCTCAACAAAACTGTATTCGTCCTAATTTACTCCAAGTACCGAAGCCGTTTTTGTTCACATATTCGTACATACTTATTTAACAAAGTTTAAAACGAAAAGCTTGTCACGAGAAATTCTCTATTTATTACACTACTATAGTCCGGGACAGCTTGAGATGGCAATCGGGGTATGAGGCGGGGGATGCCCCACACATCCGCATGTCACCCGCGCTTGCCCCCACCGGGTTAGCATGGGGCTGCGCGGCCGTGCGGCACGGCAAGTTACGGGAGGTTAAAAACGCGTTTTCACATGGTCGGTGAAACGGTGCTGGCATCGACACGGTTTCGCCGATACAATCAACCACAATCAACCTCCAACTATTGCTTTATCGTCACGACGCGACGTCACCATGCTGATGCAGAAGTATCATACCGTTGCCGGCAAATATCTACAAGAACGCCCATTAGCCGGCGCGTACCGATACGGTAAAGTTAGAGGCAGATATTATGTATGAAATTATGCGACGTGATTTTTTCCTATCAGGAAACGGTACAGTGACGGCTGTCATACAACCTTTGCCGTGCCGTCATGCCAATGGAAAAGCAACTTTTTGAATATCATACAGTACCCGGCAGAAAATATTGTACATCGACCTTTAGAAAGAGATAGCGGTTTCGTAGAAAGTTGTCTCTGTCGTTGAAACCGACAAAACGTCACATTAGAAATATGAGTGACAGATACAACGCTCTACGAAGCCGAAATCTCATTCTAAAGGTCGATGTAAAATATTTTTTGCCGGCTACTGTACTTACTTTAGGTACAGGTTTCAAAATGGTCACAATATATTTTTATTAATTCGATATTTCGGAATTAATAGAATAAGCTAACAGAATAAAGTAAATAGATTGGAAGCACAATCAAAGAGTTGAACTAACTCAATAATAAAAGGTCGAAGCTCGGATTTGATGTGTCTCGCAAACAGAATACGTCAGTGTGCAATTTAATATTGTATGTTTACATTCGTGGCTATAATATTCTGCTATATTTACTTATTTTATTTTATATTTTTTTATTATTCTCTCGTCATCAAAGGGATGATAACAAATAAATAACGATATTTAATTATTTATTTATGTTGTTTACAGATTGATACATGGAAAAAATTGTTGTCACAGAAAAAAGAAAATTGTAATTGTAGTTTAGTCGAACGCCCCGTACACCCGCCCAGGCCCCGCACTGACCCGTTTCGGGCGAACGCGGGTGACGTGTGGGTGTACGGGGCGTCCCCCCACCTCATACCCCGATTGGCATCTCGACCTGTCGCATACTATACAATTAGTAAACCAAAAATTATTTTCAGATTACTCCATTGAGTTATACCTTCGTAAATACAAATAGATATAGTAGAGTATACAACGTTAGTTTTAGTATATGCAAAACCTGAAAGTAGTTTCTTCAGAAAGTCATTTAAGAGGAAAATTCGAAACTCTAAGGTTTTAGACCAAACTTTTGATTTTTTTTCTATCGAGAAAAGTTTGTCCAATCGTGTTTTCATTGGATAGAGTTCTAGAGAATATAATGAGAAACACCATACTTATATTAATTTCAAATTTTTAGGTCCAAGCATTACGAGCTTATTTTAATTTTTGTGTCGACGAAAATGGAGATTACCGCGTTAAAAATATCGATTGCAATCATTTTTACTACGGGTTATATTTTGACCAACTTTAAAATCCTGCAAGCTTGAACACCTAGTTGAATGACCACATGCACCAGCTCATTCGAGCCGAGCAAACTGTGGGAGCGCGCACGATCGACGCCAGCCGTCCCGTTCGCTCACAGCCGCACGCTCGGAGTGACCATGTTTTTCTAGGACAACGACTCAACACAACAAGCAACACACAATAGGCTACTTGACAATTTTTTTAAGTTGGTCTTAAATGGTTAATATTTGTCCTATTATATCAAAAAAATTAACACTATATTTTTTTGCGCCCTAAAAACCGTAAAACTTTAATTTAAAAAAATATTTTTCTTAGACAGGTGAAAACACTGTCGGCCATGTTTGGCCGATAGATTATCTGTGCTCTGACGTCATGCATTTGTAAACAACAGTATAACCCTGTAGGGTTAGGTAAGACCAACTTAAAAAAATTGTCAAGTAGCCTATTTAGTAAATTTTCATTAAATATTTTTGAAATTTTGTAAATAATATATTCCTTATGTAAAAATATTCAACAGGTGTTTCAGTTTTGCGTTAACTAAAACTAACGTTGTATATTAACTTAAATCTTTATTAGATGTCTGAGACAGTTTTTGGGAAAAAACTACCTACCGTCTCTACCTTATGCGTGTTCTAACCAGTTTTGTTTTAATTTGTATTCACTAGATGCAGCGCTCCATAATAAAAATATGTTCAAACGAACAGTAGCTGCGTCCGTACCCCTGTCAATGGAAACAAAGAACATGGAAAAGATAGAATAGCTAGAAAGCTACCTATACATACTCAAATAAATAAATTTAGAGGAATCAAAAATTTAAATTTAAATTAAATTAAAAAAATTATTTTAAAAGTTAAATTTTTACAAACGGACTGATTGACAGGAGTGCGGACACCGACGTTCGTTGGAACATGTTGTTACTATGAAGCGCCTCATCTATTAGAATATTAATATCGCTGGTGTAAATAGATAACAAACTAATTTAGTAAACAAGTATTAAACTTTGAAAGTAGCTACTCATAACATCTTAGTCTAAGGCGATTAAATCTGTCGGTATCTCGCTACCTCCAAGGAGATATCAGCCCACTTATAGTTCGTGTTGGAAAGCGTTAATTAATTTACTAAACTGCACTTGCTTTTCAGGGGCGGTGCTTTCATAACTAACTAACTTTGTTATGAAGTAGAGCCAAACTACGAGTAGAGTTCAATATGGAAATAAGCAAGAATAAGCATTTTATTTATTAAATTTTAAAAGCAAAGCTAGTTTTTAGGGTTCCGTACCACAAAAGGAAAACGGAACCCTTAACGGATCACTTTGTTATCTGTCTGTCTGTCAAGAAACCTACAGGGCAGGTATTTATAATTATAATTTGGCAGGTAGGTCTTATAGCAGATATTAAGGGAAAATTTGAAAACCGTGAATTTGTGGTTACATCATACAAAAATAATTAAATTGTGGTCATGAACTAATAATTAGTATTTTCAATTTTCGAAGCAAGATAAGTATATCAAGTGGGGTATCACATGAAAGGGCTTCACCTGTGCCTTCTAAAACAGATTTTGATTTATTTTTATGCATCATAGTTTTTGAATTATCGTGCATAATGTCGAAAAAATACGACTGTAGTACGGAACGCTCGGTGCGCGAGCCTGACTCGCACTTGGCTGGTTTTTGTAGTAGGTACTTTCTAGAAAATTAAATGTGTTACTTATAATGAAGAGAGAGTCAGCGCGTGCCAGACCTTCGATAATTTATTAAACTTTAAATGTGTCTGGCAGGGGGTTGCCACCATACTAAGTGTCTGGCAATGCATTACGTAATTTCTAATACTATTCCGAAGAAAATATAAAAAATAGACTTTTAAATACTTTGATGTAACATTTTTTAAACCTTTATTACCTGTTATCGCCCAAAGCCACCATGTACCAACCAAAAATCCAAATAAATATTCCTCCCAGTGTTGGGGACAATACGCAGAAAAAAAATCAGATTTTATAAAATAAGGAAGGTCTGGCACGCGATGGCTCTTAGACCATGTAGTATAGATAAATCAATACAAAATATCAAAGGTAAGTATTGACAGAGCACGCGTTGCTCTGGCTGCTAATTTATTCCGTGCACATAATCCAATTATGCAGTGGGCACGAATAAACTTTGTTAACATATAATTACAGTACCTACGCGACCGAAAGTGATGAACATCGGCTTTTAGAATGACATTTCAGGTTTGTAGAGCGCTGTCTCTGTCACTTATACCCATATGACGTTTTGTTGGTCTCAACGACCGAGACAGTACTCTACTAATCTGCTATTCTTCACTTTAGGCGCGTACTGTAACGTATAAGTACGCTACAGACCGAGATGGCAATCGGGGTGGGGACGCCCCGCATCCCCGCATAACCCCCGTGCTAACCCGATGCAGGTTAGCGCGGGTGACGTGCGGGTGTGCGAGGCGTCCCCTAGAATCATACCACGATAGCCATCTCGACACAGTGCCAGTGGTCCCATTTGCAACATTCTAAAACTGTGGGATAATTTTCTCCTCTTCATTTACAGGAATGAATATTTTCTCGAAAAATTCTTCTTGATATGGGTATCAATAAGCGCTGTTACATCGTCATCATAATCAACCCGTCGCCGGTCCACTACTGAGCAGAATGAGAAGGGTAGTCCACTACGCTGGCCAAGTGCAGATTGGCAGACTTCACATACCTTTGAGGACATTATGGAGAACTCTCAGGCATGCAAGTTCCCTCACGAATATTTACTCACCGTTAAAGCAAGTGATACTTAAAAGTTAGAGGTACGTGCCCGGGATCGAACCCCGAACCTCCCGAATAGTCCAACGTCTTAACAAAGAATGGTATTCTTCAATAGTTATTATTCGACAAAAAATTATTCGAGATAGACTCCGATTAGAATGTCATCAACTCAATAGTACCTTGCGACCATGACTGCCAAAGCGCTTTTTTGCTTTAAAAGTATTCCTCTTAGAGGTTAAATTAGAGGTTGCAGGAAATTCAAACGACAAAAGATTACCGCACCTTAGCGGTAGATATACTCCTACGTAGCTCACCTATTCGATTTTAGACGGGGATGAAAAACGTTTAATCGTTGAACGTTTAATGGTTGAATATCCCTCACATAAGGGTTCCACCCCGCTCAGTTCTTCGAGGATTGTTATTTAAATTTTAAGCTAGAAATAAGATCGTGCTGATCCAAAGCTGTCTCTAAAATACCCTTAACAGTGTTAGTTTTGCATTCGCAAGATATTATTCTCGTGAGCTTAAGCGAAGGATATGGTATGCAAATGTATCGTAAGTATAGAATGTAAATGACTGGCAGCGAGTCTACCAGTAAAACAGACCGAGATTTGTTGCACAATAATATTGTTGTATTCTAGAATAGGTACTCGAATACTTCTTCCACGCAACAAAATTCTGAGAAGTGATTCAGCGGTTCGATTCCGGAAACCCTACTGCCCTACATCAATCATTACAGTGGACCCCCGGTAATCCGACAAACATTTTGCAGGGCTATCGTATCGGACTATCGAATTTGTCGGATTATAGAGTACTGCCTAAGACCCCCTATAGTCCGGATTTTTTTACAAAAGAGTGCCTTGTAATCCGACAAATTACGATTTAGGCGGTCTAAAATATCACATTTTTCTTCAATTGTCAGTGTTTTGTAACAGTAAACAATGAACACACGCTAGACCATACCGCTAAAATCTTCAAACTAAGCAATCAGAATCAAAACAATACCCTACACGTCGAGCACAATAGTGGTGGTGTGTACCTACAAGTTATAACCTGTTCAATCATGCATTAGCGAAGATTGTCATGTCGGATTAAAGGGGGTGCCGGATAAGACAGGGGCCGGATTACCGGGGGTCCACTGTATTACAATCGCAATTTGATATTATATTTATATTGTTGCAAAATTCTATTTTAGCCAATAGGAAGAGAGTGTCGCCAATCAGAGATGATTGCGATCGTCACACTGTAGCTGACCGTGCTTAAATATTTTTACGAGGTAGGTATTTCACCGCGGTTGCCTCATCTGGTGACAGAAGGGCTAGCTTATTTTTTGCGCAAATGATCAGTCTGGCTGTTCAGCGCGGAAATGCGGCCAGTATTTTTTGTAGCATTCCACGCGAGCAAGATTTGTAAAATAATAGGATGAGCTCTAACTTTCATTGTGACATTTTCACTAATTATTCAAGTTCAATGGAACATGTTTGATCTAATAGTGCCGAACCAACCAATGTTTTGTACGAGCTATTTTCATAGCTTAAAACACTGTTGATAAGTCACTCTTACGTAACTACGTTAGTTACGTGAGATTAAGCTCTTGCATTGTTTTAGATTTTTTTATTCCCGTGGAAAATCTTTGATTTTCAGGGATAAAAAGTAGCCTGTATTCGTGTCCGAGATACAAGCTATGTTTGCAACAAACCTCTATTTCTAAGCGGATGTCTGCGTCATAATACTCATAATAGCTGTCTGCATGCCAAACAGCCCGATCCGTCCAATAGTTTAAGCTGTGCGTTGATAGGTCAGTCAGATTTAGAAGAATGTATGCCAGAAAATGCCTATCATATTTTTATAGGTATCCCAATTTTTTACTTGAGTCAAAGAATGTCTCGTATGTAAAAAATGTATAATGTACTTACCTAGTTAATAGGTTACGCGCACATCGTATCAAGCCGCCTGGACCAATTGAGAAGATACTTTTTCAGTTCGAAGGCAAATATAAAAAAATCTATGAGAAGTGGTAATATGAGATACGGAAGTAGTGAGTGGTGGTAGTTTTCCAAATTTCCTGCAAAACCCAGTGTAGGTAGTAATTTCCTACCACAAACTCTGTCAAAATAGTTCTATACATATACCTACTTAACAAAAAATAGAAAAAAGAACACGTAAAACAGATCGAGGGGCCATTTGTGAATTCCCTTCGACATTTTTGGATAAAGGCCGATAGCACTAAAAGGGCCAATCAATTACATGATAAGATCGCGTTGACCCCTACGCTGTCGGATATTTATATGGGGCAATAGGAAACGCCGGAACGCACCCCGCAATAAAGGAAAATGTGCGGTACTAATTCTTAATATTACTTAGGGGCATTAAATCCTAAGCATGTGATATTGGTATCGCATAGATCTATTTATTTTTTTCAGCTAAGGTAGCGTTGCGCAACGGCAACATGCACGGGATATTGACCTACACGCGCGCTCAAATCAGGGCGCGTTTGGAACCCTCATAGCTTTTATTAATGTTAGTAGGTATCTTAAAAACAGGGAACATTATAATATTTTCCAAACGTAATACATTAATACAGTTAAAGTCAAGTGCTCTTTAACCACATGATGCCTACGACTTCGTCCGCGTGCATTTAGGTTTTTTAAAAATCCCGTGGGAACTCTTTAATTTTCCGGGATAAAAAGCAGCCTATGTGCTTTCCGGGATGTAATCTAACTCTCTACCAAATTTTATCAAAATCGCTTGAACTGTTGGGCCGTAAAAAGCTAGCAGCCAGGCAGACAGACAGACACACTTTTGCATTTGTAATATTAATAAGTATGGACTGAAAACCTAATTTTTTCGTTGTACCAGTAAAGCTCGTCTTCCTTGAATAATGAGTTAAGAGCTCAGTTAAAACATTTTATATAACGGCAAAAAGAATAAAAATTAGTACCGGACCATCTCATTTTAAAATATTATCATAAAGACCTTCCTTTGCTTGTGCCAGTTTATGATGAAGTTAAACAAGAACCTATTTCTTCTTCAGTATGTCTTGAAATGTTTACATTGAGGACTTGGGTCACTAATATTAATGTTCACGATATTGTTAAATCTAGCCTAGAAAGTGTCAACAAGTCTAGAAAGTCTTATGAAGTTAATAATTTAAAATACGATGTTATTAAGGAACTTAGGGAAAAGTATGCGGGTTGGTTAGTTATTTATACTGATGGATCAAAAAATGATGCAGGACGAGGTGCTAGTTTTTTTGTTTCTACAAAAAGGGATTGTAACTTGTTTGATAATGATTGTTTACGGATAGATGGAGAAGTTTGTATTATGACGGTAGAACTCATCGCAATCTCGGAGGCACTGTTATATGTAAAGACAACTAATCAAAAAAAGGTTCTCATCTGTACCGATAGCAAAAGTGCACTAGAGCATATAGCTCGATCCGCCTCTGGCATTAGAGGTGTTTCGGTAGCTTATGCGGTGCTAGCTTCTATAGATGAGTTGAGTAATTTCGGCGTGGATTTGAGGTTGCAATGGGTACCGTCACATATTGGCCTATCGGGTAATGAGGAGGCTGACTCCTTGGCAAAATATGGATGTAAAGAAGGTAAAAGGATTAAAGTTGAGGTCGACTATTCTGAATCGTTACCAAAATATAGACAATTATGTTACAGAGAGTGGAAAGAGCACTTCGACAAAATGTCCTTAGAAAAAGGAATTTGGTATCGAACGTTGCAATGTGAGCCTCCTCATATACCTTGGAGCAGTTATACACGAATGAAAAGGAAATATGTAGTGTTAGCCCACAGGCTTAGATCAGGGCACATTCCAACCAACAAATTCGGTTTACTTATGGGAAAAACATCTTCCCCAAACTGTGACTCCTGTGGCGTCACAGACGATGTACATCATTTGTTGGTGGAATGCATCCGGTTCGAATCAGGGAGAGAACGTCTGATTGAATGCTTAAATCTGAACAGATTGCAAGTTGGTGTCTTTAATAGTTTATTAGCTAATCCGAATTCTGATGGAGCTTGCAATCTGTTCAGATTGCTACAGAGTACCTAAGTAACATTGTTGTAAAATTTGGGTGATAGGATAGGTTATATTGTATATTGTAGGATAAGTTAGAATTGTATATATAAATAGAATTGTAGAATTAGATAGAGTACGATAAGGCTGACATACATAAATGTAAAAGCCTGTTAATAAAAGATTTAAAAAAAAAAAACATAAAGACAATTTTCACTAAGTGTCGTACAACGTTACAAAGGAAGAAAACAGGCGTCGATACACAAAGCAAAAAGTCTGTTTCATTTGCATATTTCACAGTCAGTTAATTGACTTCGTAGCGACGCATCCAGCTCCGGATTTCCGCAACAGCCCGGCTAAAACTTCTGTCATGAACTACTATTTAGCACCTTGTCCCCTTTGATTAAGGTTGATAATGAAATTAAATATAAAACTAGATAAAATATCTTTGTTCAGCTTCTAAGCCTTGCTTGCCCATTCTTTTGTTTCGTCTGCATACCTACTATGTAGTTAATTTTAAGGAGTTTTTTCTTCTACGTTACACAATCCAGTGCATTTAAAGTATAAAAAATATGTTTATTTGGTAAAAAGATAGTAAGGTATTCCGGGTCTAGTTTGGTTAACATGCAACCTAGATCTGTGCTACACTTTTTAAGTTCCTATTATAACTATCAATTACTGTCTCATTGGTCTATAGTGTCGAGCTTATTCAGTTGCAGATTATAGAGGTTCCGGATGGGGTTAAAGAAAATCTGGTGGTGTCAAGACATTCGAAGTAGCAGCCTGGACTAGGAAAGCTGGCGGTGTTACCGCAATCTTCGAACAGCACGTACAGTACGCGGCCGGAAGTGATGAACATCGGCCTTTAGATTGATATTTCATCTTTATAGAGCGTTGTCTCTGTCACTCATACCCATATGACAATTTGTCGGTTTTAACGACCGAGACAGTGCTCTACAAATCTGCTGTCTCCTTCTAAAGATCGATCGATGTTCATCACTCTTGGCCGCGTACTGCACTACCTTTGGTTTTACACCTCACTAGTCTAATAGCTAGCTTATTCGGTTACAGATCATAGAAGTCTCGGGTCAGGCCAAAAAGTTTTCAGGCAAGAAATTCTCAGTAACTTGGAAAGTTGGCGGTGTTACACCCTCAAATACCTACAAGCTTTAAGCAGTACGTAAAGCTGTTGGTTCTGCGTCTAGTCTTTTTCTGGTCATGTTGGATTGTTGTCCCATCGAACGAGGAATTAGAGAAGTACACCTGTATTTGCATACGTACTACGATTATAATAACTCCTGAGTAATTCGCGGATCTCCTTTGAGATTGGCCGTTGTGAGCAAAATATAGGCAGGAGAACATTATTTAAAAAAAAAGCTTCAAGGGTAAAGCAAATTCAGCAACCCCCGCGAGTCAACTCCTCTCTGACCTCGCGGCTTAATGGGTGAAAAGGCTTTTCAATTCGCTAAGCACAAACCTCCAATGAAAATTTAATTTATTGCTTATGAATATGCAAAAATGGTAATTGTTCACCCGTTAGTCTATTTAAGCAAAGTATTATATTATATTTTCCAGATAATTGCCAATAACATTTTTGCTAGGTTTTCTAATAATATTTGACTCTTAAATAGGTAGGCTTTAGTAAAATAAAATAATAATTAAACTTTATTTGTAGAAAAGTAGGTACATGTAAATAGACATAAGCTTACTTCGTAGCTGAATTCGTGGAATTCCGTGGCGCCAGCTAAGAATCATAGCTGAAAATCAGAACTGTATGCTCTTGTGTTTGTTTTTTTTCTTCGGATACAAGTTAGCCCTTGACTGCAATCTCGCTTGGTGGTAAGTGATGATGCAGTCTAAGATGGAAGTGGGCTAACCTGGAAGGGATATGGCAGTTTTTTATTAAACCTATAGGTATCCCTTTGGTTTCTACACGGCATCGTACCGGAACGCTAAATCGCTTGGCGGCATGGTTTTGCCGGCAGGGTGGTAACTAGCCACGGCCGAAGCCTCCCGCCAGATCATAGCAGAAATTTAGAAATTATAAAATTCCAAACTCCTGCCAGGAATCGAACCCGGGATCTCCCACTAATATAAGACCACAGTGCTTACCACTGCGCCAAAGAAGAGGTCGTCAAGGGCATACAGCAGCATGCTGAGCTAAAACTTTTTCAGGTTGTGCCACACATGACATTGGTTATTCCGAGGCTTCTCCTGCTTGGAGCATTAGCTTAAATACCCAGGATGATCTCCTTTTAGGTAAAACTGGTTATGTGTGGCACAATTTCTAAATAAACTTTTTCTTTCTATCTATTAATTTAAGGTAAACAAAATATTAATGTTTGTGTTCAAATAAACCATTTGAAGTAATTTTTTTTTACAAAGACTTCAAAATATTGTGTTCCTTTATTCTTTAGGCTTCTGAAACTCACGTTATAAAATGTTATGTAACACCTAGTTAGATTTTACCACTACGATTGCGTTTAAAGTGAGTTCTAATTAAAATTGGGGTTCGTGCCGTATACTTACGTAGGTTTCATAATAATTGTGTCTGAAACTCGTTAAATGTTTGTGAAACGGTTCTAATTAATATTTTCATTTCACTAGAATTATTATATTTCAGCCTGCATTACTTTGTTTAAGCTACACTCTAGCTACAGTTGAAAGTTTAACGGTGATTTCACACAATTCATATTTTTTTTATTTTTGAAAAAACCAAAATTCCGAAAGTACTTAAAAAGTAAAAGTATAGGGGTAAATTCTAAAATACACCCGTGTCTGCATAAAAGCCCACAATTAACTCAGCTAGATTTCATATTTAAACATCTTTTTTGTACATGAGTTTTTGCCTAATGACTTTGAACTTTGATTTGACTAAGTAATATGTGCTCTGTTGGTAATACGCTTCAATCTACTCCTATAGACAGATACATTTCCCAAAGCAAAATGCAATGAATTCGCTACAATTACCAGTTGTACGCACACCTAGGACCTTTGTTCTGTTGCGTACAAAGGCCATAGTGTATTTAGGTACATACACAGTAGCAAGGCAACAGTAATCACCCGTAGTTAGCAAGTCGCCATTCAGGACCAACGTGCCAGAAAATGAGCAGTGCAATTATTGTTTCTATTGTTCGTATCCTACCCGGCTTTTCTGTATCTACTCGTATGTGGCTGTATGTGCCCACATAAACTATTATATGTATGGTCCACTTTCACTGCGTAATCTGGATCAGTTAAATTTTGTAATGCCTTCACTTTTTGTCAAGTTTATTCCAGCGTTCATAAGAAAAACCGAGGGATAGAAAATCTTACTAACCTAACATATTTAGAAAAGTTGGTGCAAGTCGACCAAATTGTCACTAGGTACTAGGTAATTGTAACTTCAGAAATAAAGAATGGTAAATTTTTACAAACTTTTGGTGTAAGTAGGTGAGGATTTATTTTATTTCAGCTTATGCCTGCGGCTTCATCCGCTTGGACAACACAAGTTTCAAACCGCTTTTTATACCCTTTAGGACTTGAATTTTTAAAAATCCATTCTTAGCGGATAGCTATCTGCATGCCAAATTTCAGCCCGATCCGTCCAGTAGTTTGAGCTAGATAGAACAGTCAGTCAGCTTTTCCTTTTATATATTATTTAAAAATTCAAACCACAATTTCGGTTCAATTTCTAAATTTAACTAATACATAATTACTAGTATTAGATATGTAGGCCTGTATAAGTCTAACGACCTCGATGTGGAATTATTACGCATTAGACGGGTCATTCCGAACAAAAATTTTTAGAACAGCAACTTTTTTTTGCTTACAACATAATCTTCAGTGGCAATACTACAGCTTCGTAAACCACCATTTTTATAAAGTTGACATTTTGGGGTGGAATTTTGTATCCTGTCAATATCTAAAAAAATTGGTCACAAACTGTTTAAATAAGTAAAAATCTATTAAATTCGCTAGCTCCTCATTTTACATGCCTTCGCAGCTTCGCTTTAATTTTTCTCAATTAATGGCACCCATAAGAAGTATAACGGGCCGTATAGTAATATTAATACGTCATTAGTAGTAATTTATGGATATAATAAATACAAAGTTAATTTAAGACCCGGCCATTTGCCTAGCTACTTCCAGCGATTACGTCTAGCTTACCTCTCGTGTATCTACTAGAATCTAAAATTTATAAAACTGCCATAACCTTATAATAACACTTTATAAAATACTAGCTTATGCTCGCCACTTCGTCCGCGTGGACTACACAAATTTCAAACCCCTATTTCACCCCTTTAGGGATTGAATTTTCTAAAATATTTTCTTAGCGGACGCCTACGTCATATATAACATAACTATCTGCATACCAGATTTCAGCCCGATCCGTCCAGTAGTATGAGCTGTGCGTTGATAGATCAGTCAGTCAGTCAGTTAATCACCTTTTCCTTTTATATATTTAGATAGATTCCAGCTAAAGAGAAAAAAAAACTAAAAAATATAAAACTTTACAAATAAAAAAATTAGAATATTATGGTATTCAAATGTAAGCCTTTTCGCTTGTTTTATTTATCATTTTTTTTAAATTGACTGGCTTATCTGGACCGTGGAAATTTTCAGTAAAATACCCGGCACCGGAAATCCGTCCCGATATGAACGTTCACCTTCGCCTCAGATACTGAGCTACGCGCCGTCTATATCTACCGCAGATAAGTAAATGTAGAAATGATTTTAGAGAAACAAACTCTTTAACACTATTATATCTAAATATATAAAAGGAAAAGGTGACTGACTGACTGATACACGCACAGCTCAAACTACTGGACGGATCGGGCTAAAATTTGGCATGCATATAGCTACTATGAGGTAGACATTCGCTAAGAAAGGATTTTTGAAACTTAGACCCCTTTGGGGGGTGAAATAGGGGTTTCAAATTTGTGTAGTCCACGCGGACGGAGTCGCGAGCATAAGCTAGTTAACCTTATTTCTTTATTGTTTACTAGTAGGTACCTGCGCTCTTTATTTTTTTGAAATTCATTTTTTGAAATGATCTTTGCTTCGTTTTTAGAGTTCCGTATCCGAAGGGTGCCAATCGTACGTCCGTCTGTTCGTCCGTCTGTCCATCCGTCTGTCTGTATGTCTGTCAACGGGTTATATTTTGTAAACCGCAATAGGCAGCGAGCTGGTATTTTCACAATGGAGCAACCGTAGATTAATATATTATTATGTATACCTGGGAGCAACGGATCGCGTTATTTTTTGCATGGGTAAGTATATTTTATCTCGGAAAATCAAAGTGGGAACTCCACGGAATTTTTAAAACCCTAAATCAGATGAAGTCGCTGGTATCAGAATATATTACAATTAAGTTTCCAACTCGTAGATACATCGAACTCAGTACATTAAGCCAAATGACTTCTTCAATTACCTAACGTGCACAATTGTTAGAGAAAAATTAAGCATGTCCAAGAGATTAAAATACCATTACGGATCGTTTCGCCAGTCAAAGGAAAGGTACTAGACGGTTCAAACTTGAATCAATTACACGATAAGATCGCACTGACCTCAAGATATTCGCGTCATGTTACTAGAACGTGCCTCGAATCGGAAAAAAAGGAAATGTGGGTTCATTTAGGGTGATTTTTTTGCTAAATCAGAAAGATATCTGTTGTTTTCGGGCCTATATTTCATTCGCCATGTTTAGCTGAGGAATAAATTTTAGGTTTTGGCCGTTTTTATGATGAAAGGAAAACTACGAAAATATCGAATTTCTTCAGTTAAAGGCAACGACTGACAAAATCATCTCTTAAAATATGATCTACTTACTATTTTGATTTTTGACTCTGATTTTTAAAAAAAAATATTTCTCCGCAGTGAATCTGTAGTAGTTATTATATTTAGAGCTTCTCTACGTGAAAATTGCATTTTGTGTCATGTTTAATGGTTTATCGTCTCGTAAAGTACAACGTGGGCGTAGGTAGATATACTTAGGTAATAATAATGTCATCATTGGCGTCATGTTACGTTGAAACTAAATAACATGCACTGAGCATGCATTGAGTTAATAACGTAGCCTCGTTTTAATCATGGTTTGTTCACTCTGTCATTGTGATGTCTCACTACAAGTTTATTTTCTGACATAAACTACGAGATAGATACCAAACAGGGGTCTCACGGATATTCGCATCCACATCCGCATCCGCGGATGTCAAAATATTGGCTTACGCAACAACCCTGGTACCAAGCCAATATGGACCCAGCCACGCTTCCATCGAGCCGGTTCCGTCTCCGCCGTTTCTAGGCACAGATTCGAGAAATGCAACTAGCGTCTAGCGATACTTCTTAGCATTTTGGATATTATCTCCATTATTTAAATTAATATACACTTTGAAATAAAAATTAAAATCAAATTTGCAAGTAATTCAATAAAGAAATACATCGAAAATCATAAATAATATTCATTTGCAGTCGAAACAAATTCCACATTCATTAAGCAGAAAATGCAGAAGAATTTCATAAAATAAATTACAAATTGGAATTTCTGTTTCATGTGAAATGAATAACGAGACAAAATTGTGCGGATTTTTGTGTCACATAAATTAAATGTAGGCGTTTTTATGTCAAGATAAATTCATAATTATTCTTCCATTTAAAATATCTTAATTAAACATAGGTATCTACCTACTTACTTATTTCATTTGCTTTTTATCACTAAACTAGCTTACTCCCGCGACTTCGTCCGCGTGGACCACACAAATTTCAACCCTCTGTTTTACCCCTTTATTTTTTTTTCGAAATTGTATTTTCGAAAATCCTTTCTTATCGGACGTCTACGTCATAATAGCTATCTGCATGCCAAATTTAAGCCCGATCCGTCCAGTCGTTTGAGTTGTGCGTTGATAGATCAGTCAGTCAGTCGTTCAGTCGGCTTTTTCTTTTATATACATATTATAGATGTTCCAGTTTTCCAGGTAGATAAATGTTTAAAACTGGTTATTTTCTCCTGAATATTATAAAAGATGACTTCAAAAGTTATTCAACTTGAACAGTCCTGAAAAGATCTTTTAACTTGTGTTCGTGAATGTACTAACAAAGTTTAAACTTTAGCTAAATTAATTTTGGACCAATGAACTTCTGTCAGAGTATACGAATTATTAATTAAATACCTACCTGAAGCGCGAGTAAATTTTCAGCATAGAAACTTGTACCGTCTATAGAACTTTATTTATTTTGTAGAAAGTTTATTTCATAATACAGAAAATAACGTTGCGAAAGTTTGGTTCAAATGCTCTTAATTGCACCAGGAGTGTGCTTTTACTTCTATCTTACTTCGGAGAAGAAAGTTCTTAATTAGAATGCTCTGATAATTTTGTTTCATGTTAACTTTAAGGTATGTACAGTTTCTGTTTTAAAGTAAAATCAACTTTTAGCTAGTAACTACTCACTCGTAATAGTTCTATTATGAGACTTGATGCACTTAATCAAAAAAGCTAGACGGTTCGGACGGACGCTTACTTAAATCGTTTTGAGTGAACAACGGCAAATAGTGACAAAATCGGCAATCACTACCAATATTATAAATGTTTGTTTGTTTGTTGGTTTATTGGTTTATTGGTTTGTCCTTCAATCACGTCGCAACGGATCGATGTGATATAGTTAAAGACCTGGAGAATGACATAGGCTACTATTTTATCCCGGAAAATCAAAGAGTTCCCACCGGATTTTTAAAAAACCTAATTCCACGCGGAGGATGTCGTTGGCATCAGCTAGTAAAAAAGTTTAATTAGCATTTAGATTCATTATAGCATCGAAAATCGAAATGATTAATTAGGTAAGTATATTTTAATTATGGTAGAACAATTTCACCATTAGATTCTCAAATAAATATTATTATACCTAGGTATATAAAAATATTGATTCTGCAGTGTTCGTTACTCATGCTTTCGCACATTGTTCATCCGATTGAGTTGAAACTTTGTACAGGTGTTGTTGAAACTTGCGTGAAGGTTTCTGACAGTGCCTATTGTTAACGTACAAAAGGTAGAGCATGAGTCGCATTGCAATTATTGCATACTTTTAATTCAAAAACAGCAGAAGCGAGGATCTGATATAAAAACAAGCCAGAGCTAAATCCAATGTTTATTTAAATGTACCTAAATAAAAATACCAAACAAATCTGAAGTTAAACCTGGTTCATTTAAAAACCCTTGAACTTTCCAGAGCTTTCTTTAGTAAAGTTTTGTATTGACTGGCTTATCCGAACCGTGGCTATTTTCGTTGGAATTTCCGAGGTCGGAACGGAAGCCTAACGATACGGACGTTTGCTCCAAATAGTGGTAGGTACAATGCTCTAAACCGTAGATATATGTCTGTACCTTCGAAAGATATTATTTTTAAAATTAAAATAGACCATGTAAATATGAAGATAATGAGATTAGTCAACGTTAGCCGGACTAGTTTCTGGCTCCCTTTGAAAAAGGACCCCGGACGGGTTCGAAACTAGTCGGGCTAACGTCGACTAAAACACGTGAGTAAAGCCGGGTGTGAGAGATGTATAATGGCAATAACACGCCTATAAATAATATCTGTCCCGGCTTTACTCACGTGTTTAGTCGACGTTAGCCCGACTAGTTTCGAACCCATATTGGGTCCTTTTTCAAGGGAGTCCGTTCGCGCACGTGCCGCGGTTTTGACCGCCGCCGGGACAGATATTATTTAGAATGGAAATCACTCACGGTAGTTTAAACGCTTAACGCCTAAATAATTAGATTGGTTGCATTTTCCCGGTAGTTGCAATTGCCTCGCTGGACTATTTCTATCTTATTAATGGTAATTAATGATATATTTACATAAAACACCTGTAAGGATTCTCAAAATTAAATTAACCCGCCCTGTCTTTCTGTTGGTACGGTTATCTCCTACTAACCATATTTTATTGAACTTTTATCATAAAAGGTTATATTATGTTCTCAAAAGATCTTACGGAGAAAACCTATGTATAGTTCGCAACAGGTTGAGATGGTAATCGGGGTATGAGGCGGGGGGACGCCCCGCACACCCGCACAGAGCCCACGCTCGCCCGTACCGGTACCCGTAGTACAAGATTTTACGTCTCACCAAACCAAACCAAATTCGAGAGTCGAAATATTTGCGCGTTACAGTAAACTGGATCTTAAACGCCTTGTTTTAAAGCTCAAGTTTGTCTACACTTCTACAGCCAGCGCTCCAAGCGGAAACATTGCGAAATTAAAATCAGTGGCATTGAATATTTGACTTCAATTCAAGGCTGTTTAGGTCCATTTTATTGTAACGCGGAAATATTTCGACTCTCGAATTTGGTTTCGTTTGGTGAGACGTAAAATCTTGTACTACGGGTACGGAACCTAATTATACATACGAGATGGCAATCGGTGTATGAGGCGGGGGGACGCCCCGCACACCCACGCTACCTGCTCTATCCCGCACTGAGAAAGTGCGTGGGTTGTGCGGGTGTGCGGGGTGTTCTCTCCCCGATTGCCATCTCAGCCTGTCATGTACTATAGGTATGTCTTATTTACTTAAGGTAATCCACGAAGCTGGCCATATTCAGCTAATTCGTGGGTACTAATATTATAAATGCCAAATTGTGTTTGCCTGTTAGGTACTTTTCATGTCCCATTCGTTAAATTTATTTTAATGAAATTTGGTACAGGAAAAGCTTGCATGGCGGAAATGCACATAGGTTTTTGTTCTAGAAAATAAGAAGTCCTCAGAGTTCCCATGGTGTTTTTAAAAAAATCTGAATCCACGTAAACTAAGTTTTTGGCATCATCAAGTATAGGATAAAGAGGCGAGATGTAATAAAATAAAGGACGATCGCTGAATTTTAGCGATTCTGAAAACTAATCTAAAGGACCATTTTTATTCTTCCAGACTATTATGTTTTATATACACTAAAAGACAATACGAAATGTAACTAAGTAACATGACAATAACAAAACCAGACAGTAATAAAATAAATAATAGTACATTTTATTTGAAATACGTATCCGTTATATGTACTGAAAGTCTGTTTTTCTATTTTCCTAGATAAATGAACGTACAACCGAGCTCGCGACGTGGTAAGTCGATTTGATTGATGTCAGTGATGTGTGGAGAGTGGAGACTAACTTTTGACAGACAATGTTATGTGATATAGGATATTTGTAACAACAATAAAATCGATACCTTTATGATTCAAGTGATTTCAGCAATCCCTCACGACTCTATTATCACTGACCTCTATTAATACACGCTGGACCTATGATTGTTGACATTTTCGCCAATTTGGCGCTAATAGCAGTGAGCGTCATGTGAGCGTACTCTGAACTAACAAGTGATGAGAATATATCTGTCAACAGAACGATTATTTTAAGTCCATTTGACACGAAGTGTCAATTTTAAATCTCGGTAAGCTCGATGGGGCGCTTTAAATCGGTACAGATTATCATTAAGTATGATTTTACAATAACAGCCTATTGCATTACCAGATGCAAAGAGATTATGTCAAATTGCTGAATTATTCTAGAAAAGGGATACAAACAAGTCTATTAATTAGGTACACATTAACGTTTATTCTGCTGATGAGCACGATTGAATTAACGTTGTGAATAGATTAGCGGTTTAAAACAATGTGTGCATTTTGTCAATATGTTTGTGTGGACAATCTGTAGGCCTTGTTGTGATACCCCTTTGACTTAATTTTGATTTGGTTTCAAACCAAATCACAATTAACAATATAACTATTGATTTAGAATCAATGAATTAATTGATATTTATTTGAGTATTAATTATTTATTTTAATACTAGATAATGGCCGCGACTTCGTCCGCGTAGATTTAGGTTTTCAAAAATCCCGTGGGAACTCTTTGATTTTCCCCGGGATGCAAACTATCTCTGTACCGAATTTCATCAAAATTGGTTGAACGGGCGGAACAGTTTTTCCGTGCAGATATTTGAGTCAGGGGTCAGAAACTGAGGTTATATCAAAATGCAAGATTTTTGAGTTGACACAGTTTTGTTCTAGTGGTTGATATGGTTTATACTTCTCTGGCTTTTGTAATCTCGGTTAGGATTAGGTCTAGTTATATAGTATACAGCTTCCACACATCACAGGCATTAATCAAATGGACTTACTACGTACAGGCTCGATAGTATGTTCATTTATCTTGAGTAATATACTTCTACTTGGAAAAGTAGCAGCTAGGTACCTAATGTATCACCATCCATATAAGTGCGAAAGTGTGTCTGTTTTTTGTTTTGTGCTTCAATCACACCAAAACGGAACATCGGATCGACGTGATTTTTTGTATGGATACTAGCTTATGCCCGCGACTTCGTTCGCGTGGACTACACAAATTTCAAACCCCTATTTCACCCCCTTAGGGGTTGAATTTTCAAAAATCCTTTCTTAGCGGATGCCTACGTTATAATAGCTACCTGCATGCCAAATTTCAGCCCGATCCGTCCAGTAGTTTGAGCTGTGCGTTGATAGATCAATCAGTCAGTCAGTCAGTCAGTCAGTCACCTTTTCCTTTTATATATTTAGATTTATAAAACTCAAAGTCAAATAATTTATTCAGATTAGGTATCAATACCTAATCAGTACCTAAGTACTACTAGTACTCGTATTATAAATGTGAAAGTGTCTTTGTTTGTTGGTGTTTTGATTTGTTGGTTTATTTGGTTTGTTGGTTTGTCGTTCAATCACATCGCAACGGTGCAACGGATTGACGTGATTTTTTGCATGGGTATAGATAAAGACCTGAAGAGTGACATAGGCTACTTTTTATCCCGGAAAATCAAAGAGGGATTTTTATAAACCTAATGCCGCGCGGAGGAAGTCGCGGGCACCATTAGTTATTGTATAAACTTTCTGATTGTCACATGCTGAATTTGCAATACAATGATGTAGTGGTGATAATTAATACGTAAACTTAAAACTAAAGCTACGAAGGGATAATAGCAGAGGCATTAACGGTATGGTGAAAATTTAGCGAACTCGAATTAAGTACAAAGTCAACATAATTACCTCGTTAATAGAATTTCCATGTAGGTAAGTACAGATATTCAAAGACAAATATTTGAGAATATTAGGAGGTAATTATAATAAACGAATTTACCTTCCCTCCCTTGCTTCAATTACACCGTCTTGTGGTATCGATGTTCGCATTTAAAACGAATCACACCAATAAAGGAGAAAGTTTGCGTGTGTGTGTGTATTGTGTGTGTATGTGTTTGTTACTCATGTATGTACGCAAAAACTACGGGACGGATTTGTCTGAAACTCATAATGGAGATAGCTTATGACTAACAAATAGACTATTTTTATGCCGAAAAATCAAAATATAGTTCCCACGGGATTTAAAAAAAGCTATATTCACGTGGACGAAGTTGCGTGTATAATCTAATCAAGATCAACCAATCGCCGGCTCACTACCGAGCACAGGTCTCCTCTCAGAGTGAGATCGGTTTTGGTCATAGTCTACTACGCTGGCCATGTGCGGATTGGTAGACTTCACACATCTTTGAGAACATTATGGCGAATTCTCAGGCATGCAGGTTTCCTCACGATGTTTTCCTTCAACGTTAAAGCAAGCCAGCCCGGAAATCAAACCCAGAACCTCGTCAGTCGAACATGCTAATCACTAGACTAAGGCAGCCAAGGAGTTATATACAAAGTATTACACTCATGAAATTATAATTTAATTTCCGGCGAAGCTCACATTCTTTGTTACCTACTCAAAATTACGCGCAACAACGCAATCTTATAACTTTGGCACGGAAATTACTTTGTTTAAGATAAATATCTCATATTTCCTCGCTTCCCCTTTTTATATGTACAAAATTTTAATATAGCTTTTAAGTATGCGAATATGCTGTATATGTAAAGAGTCAAATCAATATACTTATGAATCCACGGTCCAAACTCATTGTCAGGGACCGCACATTCAGCGTTTCGTTTTTTGTATACGTAGTTGTACTAGCTACTACTAACTACATGCCTGAAAGTCCTCCCTATTCCATAATATTCTCAAAAGTGTGTGAATTCTACCAAACAGCACTGCGTGCAATATAATCACATCCCTATATCAAGACTGTTTCAACTCAAAAACAAAGAAAGACTGATTCTTAATCATCTTCAGAAGATATTAAAATAATTATAAAAATTCATCTAAGTAGGATGTAATATACTATGCTTCAAATGTTTAAAACATGGTTGCTACATTTTTATTCCCTTAGATGTTCGGATTAGGAATCGGAAAGTGAAATTATATTAGACATTTTAGGCAATGGATTCCAGGCATATTAGGCAAGATTTTTGAATACGGTATTTGACAACTAGTCAAATCGGTGACTTTTAACGCGCGCTTAGTATGCGAGATTCTATGAAATACTGGAATGTGACGTTACATCATAATGGGGCCGATTCTCTTGCACACAATCTCTTAACTAAACTAAATTAACAGGTCTAAATATAGTGCTATCCTTTTCCGCAAGCAACATTATGAAAGGGATAGCAGTAGATTGAGACTTGCCATTTTATTTTTATTTTTATTATTCATGTACCAAAAATTGTAGTTACAAAGTTTTTTTAGTTTAGTGTAGAGATTTTGTACAACGGAATTAGCCACAATGACGTACATTTTTTGTTTATTACACTTAAAACTAACAAAAGACGTAGATTTTACTTATTTTGGAAGATCCCCTATTTAATAATCACTGAGAAATAATTTATTTTTGATATAGTCAAATTCCCACACAGAACAGTTTTGATCCAGAAGTGCGTTAAGTTGTCTTATCCAGCAGTGAACATCTATCGGTTGAAGACAATGACGACAACGCCTCACTGGCCATAGTGTCTTAGTCCACAATAACATGGCACATGGGTAGCAACTGATCTTAATTTTATTCAATTTGTAACTCTCGAACCCAAAACTTTGGTGATGCATGACTCGCCCAGTAATTTGACTTTTATTGCTTTCACTCGGCCGAATATTCGGAAAAAGGTCCGTTTCAACGGAAACAGTAACACGAATAACTCTCAATAAATAGTTTGGACAAGGGTTCGGTAATAATAGTTGTTGTTCACTCACAACAGTTTGTGGCTGATCTTCTCTAATATAAAGTTTAATGTGTAATAATCAGTACCTCAGTACCCTTATTATAAATGCAAAAGTGTGTTTGTTTGTCGGTTTGTTGGTTTATTGGTTTGTTCTTCAATCACGTCGCAACAGAGCAACGGATTGACGTGATTTTTTGCATGAGTTTAGTTGCAGACCTGGAGAGTGGCATAGGCTACTTTTTAACCCTGGTAATCAAAGAGTTCCCTCGGGATTTTTAAAAACCTAATTCCACGCGAACGAAGTCGCGGGCATCAGCTAGTATTAGTTCTAAGCATGGGTTTTAATCTGTTTTCATAATAAACCGGTTTTTACACTTGTATGTTTCTGGCCTCGTGCTTTACAGTACGCGGTCGAGAGTAATGTACATCGACCTGTAGAAGGAGATAGCAAAGTTTTAGAGCACTGTCTCTGTCGTTGAGACCAACAAAACGTCATATAGGTATGAGTGACAGAGACAACGCTTTACAAAGCCGAAATGACATTCTAAAGGCCGATGTACGTTACTTTCGGCCGCGTACTGTACAAAACATTAGGGGTAAAACAGACAAGACTGTGTCAAGATACACCGATTTCGTATAGCACAAGTAAAGGAAAAAATCGGAAAACCGCGAATTTGTGGTAACTTGACAAGTGGGATATCAAATGAATGATCTTGTACATTCATTTGATATCCCACAAAACAGATTTTTATTTATTTATGCATAACAGTTTTTAATATTCATCGTGCAAAATGTCGAAAAAACACGACTCTAGTACGGAACCTTCGGTGCGCGAGTTGGCCGATTTTTTCAAGGTAAAAATACTTTGGAAAATACCAATTAAAAATTTTGACTGTAATATTTGAGGACCTATTTTTTTTGCTTACCTACCACATAATATCTATTGTATTGTTGTTTTCAATCGTAACATAATGTTTCATTGGTAGCTCTACCAAAAATATAGCAGTTATATGGTCCCTGCAAAGGACAGTGTGGTTCTATACAAGTCATAGATTCGTTAATACAAGTATATACGAATCACCCTTTTCGATTTTTCTTAATTCACTTTAAAGTTAATGATACCTATACTTCTATCCTTCCTATAGATGTAAGGAGCAATAATTCTTATAATAACACATTACGCGATGTAATACACACTCTTTTTCTCTTCGTTCTCAAAATAATCTACGCCTGAAAGTTCCTACACACTCCTCTTCTTATAATGCTAAATCATTTACTGCTACCGCTATACTGCTATTGAACTCTCTCCCCTTGGATATCAAACAGTCTCAATCACTATCAATTTTTAAAACAAAATTGAAGCTATTTTATTTATCCTCCATTTGATGTGTTTATTTATTTATTTTTACTTTTTATTCCACTTATCTGTCGTCTATTCCTCTCCTATTTACTGTTGTATTTTTATTTATATATATATATATATATATATATATATATATATATATATATATATATATATATATATATATATATATATATAGGGGAAAGCAGGTAGGATTCGTACAGAGGGAGCATTCGTACAACAGTCATATCTACACTATGCTACATGGTGACGCGTTTGTGTTTTTGTATATGTGAGGCCCGCTCATATTCATAGGCTCACAGCTAAGTGCAGTGGCTGTACAACAGTCAGTTTTTTTAGAATAATTTAAAACGTGTTTTCACACCGCGAAAATAATTTTTCGACTCATCTTTGACGACATTAATTCGTAATAAGCTTGGCTCAAATTCTTAAAGTAACATATAATAGTCTTTGGATAAGTGCCTTAGATTCATGTGTAAACATTTATTTTGGGATAACCCTCACCGTTATTTTTATTTTAAATTTATTGTTTGATTTTTTTGGTTGGGGTACCTTCGTGCAGTTAGGAGTGGGGTGGATTCGTACTTTACGAATGCACCCCGCGGGAGTTCAGATCGTTTTTGCACTAACTGGGTTATGGGATTCCAATTCTAAACCACTCCCAGATGATAACATGCAACAAATAGTGGTGGTGCCTAGACTAGCAGAGTAGAACTAGAGTGAAGAAACTCTCGGTTTGATCCTGAAATCGACATCTGCTAAATATTAGGCTAGGGGGTGTCGTTAAATCAAACCTAGTAGTTTCATAGCCTACCGAGCGTCAAATATAGGCGACATTTGACGCCTGCCAGTGTGGGTGAAACCTCGATGTTTTCTTTCTTCGAAGTTTCATGCCTGTCGTGAGCTGCGCTATAAGTCAAATTAGCAACTTCTTATCAAACGTCAAAACGCTGGCTTAGTACTTATGCCAGCTTGTATAAAAGATATACATAGATATGACGTCATAAACATTTGACGTACTCTTTATATTTAAATCGACAACTTTAGAATCAGTTTAGAGTGGTTAAAACTTACAATGGACGTGGATTTCACGAAATTTGGAAGACCCTCTGTTTAATAATAATTACTAAGAAATCGTTTATTTTTGACATAGGCGCTATCCCAATTCAACTCCCAAAGAAATAACTCTTACTCAACAAGATCTATCATCAAGATTGCCACCTCCATCACCATCTACATCAACTGTGGGATGATGACGCTAGAAATTATGCAACCTTTTACCTTAGCCTAAAGTGAATGAGAATGCACCTAAAAAGACAAAGAAAGGAAAAGTATTAGAAAAATTAAGGATATAACATATAATCCCGAAAAAAATAGACTGATAGAAAAGAAAAGAGCAAAAAAGATGAAAAAAGAAGAACAAGAGAGAAAACAGAAGGCTAAAGAGATGAAACGCGAGTTACTATAACGGTAAATTAGAATGTTGATTAATGAATGACTTAAATTGTAACAAATTGTTTGTAAACACCATATTGTTAATTATTACTATGCTTAAGGTTGATTCTGCGTTAATTTTGATATCAATAAATGTTTAATTTCATATAAAATAGCCTTTTTAATCCCTGTGTACGAAGGCTCCCCACTATGTACGAATGTACCCTACTCGATGTACGAAGCTACCTCGCGTGTGGGGTGCTTTCGTACGATTTCCATTTTTTGGGAAATTCATCATAGCTTTGTCATCTTACTTTGCATCAACACTGAACTACACTATAATTAAAGCCAGATAACTAGGTAATCCAGCAGCGTTGAAATTATTTTGAAATAGGTATTTATTAGTTTTGTTTTTATATGACCTAGAGTAAAAAGTGTACGAATCCTACCTGCTTTCCCCTATATATATATATATATATATATATATATATATATATATATATATATATATATTTATTTATTTATTTTATCTATATATATACAATATACATACGTATATTATGTGTATTTACTTTATTTAATTAGTACACCCCTTCCGCTTTCTTTAATTTGGTATTTTTTCATTGCTCAATACAAGCAAAAAGTCGTCCCTTGATAATATCATTGCCATTCTTTTACCGACTACGTTTGATGTTGGAGTACAAAGCAAATACTATTTTGCGTAAAATTGAAACAAAGGCCTTCATTTATTCAATTTAGAACTTTTCGACCCAAAACTTTTGTGATACATGACTCGAACAGTAATTTTACTTTCAGTGCTTTTACTCAGCGGGGTTATCTAAATAAAAACGTGTACAACAATTAACAGGGAACAAGGTGTCACAAACAACAGACACGTATAATCTTAAAATTCACATGTCGAGTTTCACTAGAATAAATTTTAAAAAATGTGTATATACCAATCAATAACAATTAAAGAAGACCCTGAATGTTGTTGAAAACCTGTTTCTTATTATATGTATTTAACTTAATTCTTATTTATTTTCAAAACATCCATGTACCTAGGTACCTATCTAACTAATCACGCAAAAAATGTATTCATTTTAAATTCAAGCGAAACAAAACAACTTTTTTACGTTTTCTAAATAAGCGACAACTTCATAAATAAAGACCTAGTTAATAAATTTTACGTAAAGAAATGGCAAATTCGGGGCGGGAAAACTCATTAAAAACTTTCTCTTGACTCTTTCACTTTGGTAACGTTTATACGCTTTAAATTATTGCTATGTAATATTTTCTTTCTTTGTGCACTTAGCTCCCGGTATTGAAACAGGCGCTCCTGGCATTAAGCTTTACTTTTTTTATAATGTTTTATTCAGAAACAATTTATTAGTTTTTATTAGACAAGGAATTCGGTAAGAGTGCCTTTTTTATTTAAAGTGAAAATAACAAACTACGGTTGCGTAAACATCTGTTACTTATAGTAATTTTTTGTCCTAAAAGATAAAGATGGGCGGTTCCGTGCACTAATGTACCAGACTATCGGCCAGTAGAGAGAAGTTGCGAATGCTCGTGAGGCGTATAACATCTGTCCCCAAATACGTCACTTCGTGATGACCACGACCGCTCTGCCAAGAGTGTCATGCAGGGACAACTCTTTTACGTTTCCAATATTAGATACCTACATTTTGAATGGCAATAACCTTCTTCTGGCAATCTTTTCTAAGATATACGTTAAACTATTTTATCTGTTACTTATCGCTAGCTAACACCCATACCCGCTTTGGTTAGAGTACCTGTCCAGTGAAGCGGAGTGGAGAAATACTTGTTCAGCAGACCAATCAGATTATTGAGACGTGACGTAATCTATCAATAATTCGATTGGTCTTCTGAACACATCTCCGCTCCGCTTCGCTTCAATGGGTATTCAAGGTTTACACTAAGTGCCGACGTTACAAGTAGACATCTTGCTCTATTTGACGTCGTGGACCTTGCTTGTCATTCTGGTGCCAACACCGGCTGCACACTTGTTTACGATATCTCTTTTAGAATGTAGTGGTGCTATGTAAGTAAATCGCACTTAAGTATACATATTGACAAACTTTCTATTACACGCAAAAATGTTTGATAGAGATGTATATGGGAGGCTTTTAGTGAGAGTAAACATCATTAACGCATCGCGGGCGAGGTTGAAAACGCCCAAGTCTTTTATCCCACCGTTACAAAAAGGACGTTGTATTATTCACTGCTGATAAACATGAGATACTGGGTCAAAATTTTCTTTTCAAACTTTTTCATAATAAAATGTAGTTCAAAAAGGATTTAAGCTAAAGTAGCATAAGTTTATTTACTAATGCTCGTCTTTCGGTATTTAATCGTGGTATGTAGCCGTTAACTACATTAAAAGATTATAAACATTACTCGTGAAATGATAAACCCTGTATTGAATTGCATTAAGAAATTTATGCGCGTTATTTATTATATAAATATCAATTTCGTAAACATGGTGTATCCATGTAAATAATGATAAAAACCACAATGAAATCCACTTAGACTTAAAGAAGTTTACACGGAAGCCAATAAGTAAGTACACGGAATGATTAGAGATTTAGCTTAGAGATTAGAGCCCCTTGCAATATAATAAACACATAACTTAAATACCATCGGAATGAAATTCATTTAGAAGTTATAAGGCATATTACACCGAACATTTGAGTCATAATGAGAGTTACTTGAGTTATGTCTCTTTTCAATATCATAAAAATAAAATAAAATACCAAAACTTTAAACACCATAACATACAATTTTGAACATACGATTCAACGAGTAAATTAAGCCAATTATAAACTCCATGAACTCTGAAATTCCAGCGTAATTAAAAATGAATATTTAATTATAAAAACACGTTTTCATAGGTTGCTCCACCGCATTAATGTATGAAAACGACAAGAATTTTCACTTATTAACCATTTAACTGCACGAATAAACCCGAATATAATTTATTTTAACAATTTTAGAGAAATAGGACACTTTTTTTAAAGTTATGTTTAGATAATTATTTTATTGCGATATGCCAAAATAAATAACTTGGAACCATTTTTGACACATTAAAAATATATTTTCTAAATTGGATCAAATCCATGGGATTTTAATTTGGGGTAGTTATTTAAACAACGTTACTGAAAATGTTAGTGAAAACGTCGGCTCTAATAAGCCTCTAGGCCTGACTTATGTAGGTTATTGCCATGGGACTAATATGTACCGTCTCTATTCTGCACTCTATAGGCGCCTCAGGGGCATCGTTACATGTTTACCAAATAGGAGCTTACAGTATATCAAGTAACACAATTTTCCTACGTGTCACTATCATCCCTAATCCTAAAATGTAGTATAACGCGTAAAGTTTAACTCCTCACGCGCCAATTTAACTTTTTAACTTTTAACCTGGAAGGAGTACCCATGGCCGTTTTTATTAAACACATACACCTTTGGTTTCTAGACCGGAACGCTAAATCGCTTGGCGGCACGGTTCTGCCGGTAGGGTGGTAACTAGCCACAGCCGAAGCCTCCCTCCATCCTTAAGATGACAATAGATGATTATAGTGCCATTGGACATCTCTGATGGTGGAAGTGGAGATTGGAACTCTCTGAGGGCATGTGGCATTACGATTGAATTGAAAAAAAGAAGCCGACTGACTGACTTATCTATCAACGCACAGTTCAAACCACTAAACGAATCGGGCTGAAATTTGGCATGCAGATAGCTATTATGACATATATATGATGAAAATTCAAAACCTAAGACGAAGTCGCGAACATAAGCTAGTTCTGAATATACTTATCATCAGTTCAGTTTACAATCAGTAAATCAATATGTAGGTAGTTAAGGCTGGGAAAATCCTAAAAACTCTCAAGGAAATTCAGCCGTTCGAAAATTTTAGCCCAGCCAACTTTTTACTAACGGGTAACTACTGCAAGCGTAGGAATTTTATTTGGATCCTAAATGCAATCTGCTACGAATTGGAACGCTTAGGTATTTTTTGATTTCAAATGCCAGAGGATTCCAAATGGCGACTTTTATTGATTAACTAGCTGATGCCCGCGACTTCGTCCGCGTGGATTTACGTTTTTTAAAATCTTTGAATTTCCGGGATAAAAAGTAGCCTATGTTTTAATCCAGGGTATAATATATCTCCATTCCAAATTTTAGCCAAATCGATATATTTCGAGACAGATATTTAATTGCTTAAAAGTTAAAACATTCATACTTAACTCCGAAAAGTTAGAGGTGAGTGCCCTACCACTTGGTTTGCTTGGGCTACTAGTCTAGACTCTAGTATCAACTTAGGATATGACCCGAAGAATATGTTTGTATTAAAAACCCGGCTCAAATTAAATAATTTATAAGTGCTTATATTTTTATACAACCCAATGACAAGATAATCAAGTATTTTAGCAAAACTATAAGTATAAGAAAACGATAAAGACTTGATATTAGATTTAGCTAAAATTCAAATTCAAATTAATAATTCAGAGTTCCATAATAGTTGATTGCAAACAAATTGCTACTTGACTACAAACTTGCTTTGAGATACAAAGCGACAAGGATGAAGGGCGAGCAAAGCGTACTACTAAATTAATTACACTTTGCATCTAATGAGAGATACACCGATAAGTACCTACTCTCTCCTTCGCGATAATTAATAAGATAGCGACTAGCGACGCTTTAGTCGTCTTGAAATGGAAATCTACAGATTTTGTATAAGATAAAACTCCTCTTTATTCAGCAATGGACCTACATTTTGTGACAAATAGAACTCTTCCGTTTATCAGTAGGTATAAGTCCCGCAAATTGCTATTACGCTGGGCACCATGTCTCATTAACATCGAAATGACGTTATTTTAACGTCAGCTGAAAGAAAAATAATCATCAGCTCGAAACTTCAGTCTAGTGCTGACGTCACTATAATAGCGGCCACGAGCATTAGCAATTTCCGGACTTATACCTATTTCTCGTTTGGTTTAAGCATGTAGCATCTACTAGTATTTATATTATCATAATTATCATGATCCATGGCTGGCTTATTATTGAACACAGGTCTTCTCTCAGAATGAGAAGAGTCACATCTTATCGAACATTATGGAGAACTGTCAGACATGCAGGTTTCCTCACGATGTTTTTCTTCGCCGTTAAAGTGATTTATTTTTTTATAATTACTTAAAAGGCCGCTAATTGTATGTTCTTCTTTTACATGTTTCTTTTTTGTGTCTTTTCTTTTTGGTGTACAATAAAGAATATTAAACTAAACTAAACTAAAACGCACTTAAAAAGTTAGAAGTGTGTGCCCGAGATCGAGCCCTGGGCTTAACTGGAAGGCCGCCGAACGTCTTAACTATAAAATAATACAAGGCTAATACCACTCTTTACATAGTGTTTAGAAATGTAGTAGAAATAATCTTAATATTTTGTGGCCTATGTTATAACAAGCAAACTTATTTCTGAAATGGTTGAACGTGTGGAACGACCAAAAATATTTTCCGGGATTAATACCTAGAGTTCAGTGGAGGAAGAATGTGATTTATTTTGGAATCGTGCCGAACTACGCGTTCATTAGGCGCCGGCTGTGCAGTGTTGTGGAAAATTAGGGCATAGCATAATCCGAATAGTGGACACTTCACTGATTTGCCTTTTTGGGGTTCCGTACCTCAAAAGGAAAAACGGAACCCTTATGGGATCACTTTGTCTTTCTGTCTGTGTATCTGTCTATCGGGGACCTACAGGGTACTTTCCGTAGACTTAGAATCGTGAAATTTGGCAGGTAGGTAGGTCTTACAGCAGACAATGGGAAAAATCTGAAAACCGTGAATTTAGGGCTACATCACACCAAAATCTAAAATTGTGGTCATGAACTAATAATTAGTAATCAAGTGGGGTATCATATGAAAGGGCTTTACCTGTGCATTCTAAAACAGATTTTTATTTATTTTTATGCATCATAGTTTTTGAATTAAGAGCAACGGATCAACATGAGAAAGTTAGATATCTGAAGAGTGACTTTGGCCACTTTTTATCTGATTCATACAATACAAACGGAGTTGAGTGGAGGTGATTTTTCATATAACAATTTAAACTTTCAGAACGTTGACATACAGTTCAATTTGGTATACTACTGAAAACTAACTGTAAAAGTCTGCAGTTTAGCGCAATGGATGATGCACATAGAGATTAATCTGCGTGACATAAAACGGTCATTTACGACCAATACCGCTAGACCATAAATCCATGAATGTATCTCCCAACCGGACAAGTTACACGTTGGATCAGTGCCACGTTCTTTAAAAAAATTACAGCGCGTGACAGGCGTTTGGTACAACTCCAAAATTGCTCTCGCAACGCTCTATGACACTCCACTGATAAAACCATTTATGAAATATACAGAGATACATGGAATATTATGTATAAAAGAATGTTGCAACTTTACAATTTAAGTACAACAAACGTAATTTGGGTCACATTTTATAATTTTATCTCATTATAAGCAATCAAACTCAATGAAATTTTTCACACCTTATTACAGACACACACTTGAATGCCTTATTACAGACCTGTTAGCTAAGGGTTAAGTAAGTCATAATATTCCTATCACTTAGCCGGGTTGTAATGATGTACTGAAATCCATTACGTCTTAAGGGATGTAATGTAATTTGAATTTAGAACATCCCGCACCCGAAGCAAATTCTGTTCCTTACAAGTAGTTTTTAGTTCAAGATGCTATCGCTTCGACGTATGATGGCGTCCCTCTCACTCACCATGACCTCATAAATTATTGAAAACTATTTCCGAAACGGTGTATTGTGGTGTCACTTATTGAAATTAATTATTTATTTAATTTGAAACAAAAATGTCGATTGACGAAAATAGCAGCAGTAATTAAACTATTTATGCTCAAAGCGTAATAAATGATTTGCTCCCAGAAACTTCTAAAGGTTGGTACCTATTTAAGTATGCGAAGATTTTGATTTTATTGTCTTGGGAGGTGTGAAAAGTAGAGTATTCAACTTGGGGGTAATACTGTCTTAGTCTTGGCACCCTTAAGCCCCGCGCTTCACTCAGGATTCTAGATGCAATACTCTCGCTACGCTCGGGAGTTACTCTACAATACTTCGTTATATGCTTGGGATTTATCCCGGCGCCCGCGACGTAAGACATTACATTACTCCCATGTTGAATAATCAACTATTCCGATATAATAGATGTAATGGACACAGGTTTACAAATTCTACTTTTAATTTAGGGTTTTGAGAATAGTTCTATCTCGTTGAACCAGTCAGTGAAAAGCATTCTACGCGGGATTTCGTAACGGTTGGATTGCTTCGTAGCTTCGTAGTTTTATTTGAGTTCCGCAGTGGACCGCACGAAGTTTCAATGCGGGCTGACCGGGGGCCGATAAGTAGACGGAAATTAAGTATTGGGAATCCTAGTGGAGCTAGGTTAAATGTACATTTGTCAATTTCGTTAGTAAGCGATATGATACTATTAAATACCTTAAAGTTTTTAAAGATAAAATAGCAAAAGAGTATACTTAATTACTTACCGAACTAATGAAAGTAAAGATTTTAAATCTTTGGGACGACTGACCGGCAAGTCTGTAATGGTCTTAGGGCGGTTACGCACTTATTTGATCCGAGTCCGTGAAAACTGAAAATACATTCCGAAGTAGTCTTAGAACTATTTGACTAATATGCTGGCAGCTACCTCGATCAGCATATTAGTCTGGCCATTCTGCCAGCGTTCTGGGCACCCTGCCTTGTTGCGGTGGTTTAGATGATATTTTCGATCTGTAACTTTTATGTTCAATTGTTTAGATTCGTTTTATTACTAAGTTATTTAGTTTATAGAAATAAAGATATTTGTATGATAGCTTATGACATAATATGACGTTGATATTTTTTATATCCGTATTTTCACGGACTAGCGTTTGGCTGATCTGCTGGCAAGTGATGATGCAGCCCAAGATGGAGCTCGCTTGCCTAGAAGTTGCCTATTCATTCTTGACTTGACCTTTATTAATCGTGGAGGGGAAAACTGAAAATATTTTTATTCGGACGATACATTCGTGTAAGAGGATTATGAACTGATAGACGTCCACTGCTGGACACAGTCATGTCTCTTGAAGGGACTTCCACACGCCACGGTCTTGCGCCCCCTGAACCCATCGGCTCCCTGCGACTAGTTTGATTTCCTCTATTCACGTAGTGGTGGTCTTCCAACAACGCTTTCAGGTTCGAGGTCGCCATTCTAGTATCTTGGGACCCCAACGTCTATCGAACTATGTGCCCTGCCTATTGCCACTTCAGCTTGGTAACTCGTTAAGCTAATATTATGTTGTTTAATCTAGATCTCCTCATTTCTGATTAGATCACGTTGGTTGATTATCTTGATTATTATATACTTTTTCCACCCGTGTGCCTGCATTAATCAACAACTGAAGCCTTTTTAAGAGCGCGGTGCGCGCCAGATACTACAGTACCTACTCCTCAGCTATCTAAGTAGGTAAACGTAAAGCCGTCTCCGTCATGAGTAGATGGATGAGCGCAGCCTTCTATGTCGTCGATCCTAATATATACCTAATCTATACAATCATACCTATTAATACAAATACATTAGATACGCTTGTGTAGCTCATTAAATCGAGATAATGAGAGTAAATCGTCCTCTCGTATGAATGCCACCCGCAGGCTTTTCCAGATGGAATGGGATTTAAAATGGATTAGTATCCGTATCAACACACAGCAGATTAATTCTGTATTCAGACGATTACGTATGAAAACAGAAAGCTAAAGTTCAGTCGGCGTGTGTAATACGATTAGGACGCCTTTGCGCGCCTTTTTATCTTATGTTTTAGAGTTGGTTAGTATAATTTTCTTTTTCATTCAATTTGTTATAAAGACTATATGCTTATTTATCATCTAGCTATTTTGTTAGTTCATAATCTCTACCATAAATGAATGCTTGATAAAATATACAATGTATATTATATACATAGGTAGCTATATGTAAAAAGTATCCTCAATTAAAAAAAATTAAAAACAAGCTTTTATTTCTACCTAAGTAGTACCTAATTAAAATTTATGTGTAAAGACAAATCCAACGAGACCAAACACGACGAAGTTATAATGGGTAGGTACCTACTTGAAGAGTTCCTATGACTACCTCCCGGCTCCATCATGAGACCCTAAACCTCATCTAGGTCTATAGCTAGTACTTGGCCAGACAAATGTAACGAGCCCAAACACGACGGAGTTATGTTGAGAAATTGAAGAGTTCCTATGGTCACTTTCATGGTACCATATTGTTGCATTGACATTGTAGTTATACATTACTTACTGTGTTCCAAATTTCAGCTCAATCGATTGGCGGTAACTATTCTTGAATTCAGTTGCAAGATATACTAAAAATACCACACACTAAAAGGTTGTAAAAATCGAATATTTTTCGCTCTTCCAATTCTTCCAATCCATGCCCCTATAAAACATTCAAGTTAAAAACTCGTGACAGCAAAACTATAACGTATGCGAATATCTCTACATGTAGCAGATTGGATCAGTGCCATGTTGTTTTAAAAATTACGACCAACGGAAACTGAGGGCGACAAGCGTTTGGTGCGACTCCAACAGTGCCTTTCTATGACCTGTGACAGCCCGCTGATAAAGCCTGTTATGGAATACAATAGTGTGTAAAAGTGTGTTCTATTATTTGGGGAAACGTGGCAGGTTTGGCGGGAAAAATGGGAAGATAGGAAGTTTCCTCAAATACCTATTCCCGTTTGAATCAAATTAAAATAGTAGGTATGCTTTATTGTCATGGAAGGCAATTTAAAAGCGGATGGTACTACTTATATCGATCTTGATTATGTAGAAACGAAACTATAGTACCTACGCGACAGGTTAAAATGGCAATCGGAGAGGGAACGCCCCGCACACCCACACAGCCCCCGTGCTGACTCGGTGCGGACAAGTGTGGGTGACGTGCATTGTGGTACAAATACCTACATAGCAAATACAGGCATACAATTCCGTTGTGGTACTGGCGGTATGCTGGCCTTAGAAAAGTTGTTGGTAACAAATGAGCTCTACGTGATCAAATCCGAAATGAGGAGATAACCAGAGTAACCTTCATAGCATGAAGAACAGGCAAACGTTCGGATCTCAAGGTTCTTGAATGCTGATCCGCACCGGAAAACGCAGCATTAGAAGACCCACCTACTAGATGCACAGACGACATCAAACGAGTTGCAAAACCATGGCGTGTGGGCACGGCCCATAAGAAAATATAGAAAGAAAGAAAGAAAGAAAGAAAGAAAAACGTTTAATTTTTAAGGCTGTACCACACATTACCAGCTAGACCTGGTTAGGTTATCCCGGCGCCTCTAATACTTGAGTAGTAAAGTCAAAAGACCTCAAGTAGAAGAAGCGCCGGAATAAAGTATGTCATGTGTGGCACAACCCGAAAAAAAAGGTCACTACTCAGCATAAATGCCAAATGTCTTGCACAAGTACAAAACATACAGCGCTGGTTTTCAGTAGGAACCCTGATTCGGGTGGCGCCACGGAATTATTTTAATTGTACTTATCTATTCTGTATGTAAATAATATATACAAATTCACACATATTATACTTACTTATATATATAATTGGACGCATCTATGTACATGTATACGGTATACCTATGATGTAGCCTAAATCTTGTTACAAAAAGGAGTACTCCGCCACATGATCCTGAAATTCTACCTGTTTATCCAAAAGGAATTTTTTTAATTTAGTTTTGAATGAAAATTTACTTTTTAAATTCCTTATTGGAGGGGGGATATTATTCCAACATTTAGTGGCGGAGTACGTAAATGAACCTCTAAATGCGGCAGTGCGATGGAATGGAATACGAAGTTGATAGCGACAGCTTCGAAAACGGTCAGATTCACCATCGCCTACCCAATGAAGTTTATCGGCTAGGTACGTGGGCTTACTCAGTTTAACCACACCAAAAAGTAAACCAGCAAGATGTAACTTCCTCCTTGATCTCATCTTCAACAACTTATGATTGTTCAGAAAAGGGGTAATATGACTGCGCGGAGGAACCTCAAAGCTGAAACGTGCACATGCGTTCTGCACACGTTGAACGAGACGTTTTGTTCTGCATAACAACCGTGGCCCATATATAGTGTCTGCATAGTTCAGTTTTGAAAGCACCAGAGCCTCTACCAACTGGATACGCAGTTCTTGAGAAAGATAGTTACAAACTTTGTAAAGTATCTTTAGTCGATAGAAGCAATTGCGAACTTTCTCGGCTATATGATTTTCAAATCTCAGGTCTGAGTCCATAAGCAGGCCCAAATTACGCGCCTGAAAAACTCTCTCCAAAGCTTCAATCTTCAAATATATCCAGACGTCTATCATGATGATCGACCTATCGCCGCCGGCCCAAAACTGAGCACGGGTCTCCCCTCAAAATGAGAAGGGTTTTGGTCATAATGCGCCACGCTGGTCCAATGTGAATTAGCAAATTACACACACCTATGAGAACATTATGGAGAACTCTCAGGCATGCGGGTTTCCTCATGATGTTTTCTACACCGTTAAAGCAAGTGATAATTGCTTAAAAACGCATCAACTTTGAAAAGTTAGAGATGCGTGCCCGGGATCGAACCACCGACCTCGCGAATAGGAGGCGGACGTGTTGACTAGCTGATAATAATACTGATGAATGAATGAGAGTGCTAGATTCAAATCTAATTGCTGTCTCTTAGCACACAACGCAAACTTCGAGTATTAAGTATTTATTATCTAGGTCATCGCTAACATGAAAATAAGCCAACATTATAAAACCCAAAGAATTTCATCAAGCGCTCCGCAACTAAATTTCAATATTTATAGCAGGTTCCCTTCTTTTGACGTACATCTCAGTAAGAACTACATAGATCTTTTATTCGTGACACGTCCAGACCCTCTTTATTAACTCTGTTGAGCAACTGAAACTCGATTTGGCATTGAAGGGATTACGAGAGGGTGGTACGTGTTCCCAGCTATTGTTGTATCAAAGAAAAATATCCCTCGTATACCTCTAAATAGAGCCAGTATCTGAGGCATCTAAATTTTTTGTAGACTCCCCTGGAAAATTATTGTTCTGAACTTCTCTTCTACTTTTAGGTAAGACTCGTAGATCGAACAGGCAACCAAAAGTCCTTCGATCTCATACGTACCTACGTTAATATGACATCATATTAACATTTCATATTTTTCGTCATTTTCCTAATAATAGTGTGAACTTTTTATGTATGTATATTTTACTTAAAATAAATATTTCGTACATAGGTATAAATAATTATGTTTAAACTTCTACTTTTCAAGCCTTCCTAGTTAGCCTGGATAAATTCGTGCTAACTACTTAGTTAGCCCGAATTTATCCTTTATTTATAGCAATTATTTAGTTTATGATGTATTTATACACCCTACTTAATGTTCTTTATAAGCCGATGCTAATAAAAAACGCTGTGTTGAAGGTCTAAACATAAAATTCAATACACGCACCGCAACGCGAAATTGAAAAAGTTTTCCGTTATTTATTGGAAATGTTTCACGAAGCCTCCGACTACGATATTTCATTATTTTTGACAAAGAATTAATCACCATGTCTTATAGAGCATGACGCATCCTAATCCTAATCCTGACATTATTATAAATATGAAAGTTTAGACGTTTGTCACTGACTGAACCGATTTGGCTGAAATTTGGAATGGATATAGCTTATACTTACCTTGAATTAAAATAAATCCCGGAAATATCAAAGATTACCTGCGGCATTTTTAAACACCTATATCCAATCTACAAGGACGAATACACAAATAGGTATCATGTAGTACCTACTTTAAATAATTCGTATAGCAAATAAAAAAATTATACCTAATATTACTTAACATTTATTGTATCTACCTTTTTTGTACACTAGATTTAAGGAGTTTTTGTCTTGTTGCAACATTTTCTTGGTTGAATAAATAAATAAATATTATTATATAGATGTTATTATTTAAGTAAGGCTACGTAGAATTTAGATCCAATAGTATTCAAATATTATTTCTCATTATATTCTTTAGAATAATAAAAACAAGCTTCAATATAAATTCCATGCCCATTTTTATTCTTAAAAATAACATTTTTCTTTAAACGATATGAACAAAAGCTTTTTGTATTGGCATAGAAAAGGGTAGAATCATAAACGTAATACTAAAACTTGAAATATTATAAAATAAAATAAAAATTTTGAATAAGTAGGTAAATGTATACTCAAAGTAGATATTTTCCGGTGGGTAGGGCTCCATACATTTAATACATTAACATAATATTAATGTATTAAGCCAATGGACGCATACTTAATTAACGAGGCAGTAATCTTTTATCAATAACTAGCTTATGCTCGCGACTTCGTCCGCGTGGACTACAAAAATTTCATACCCCTGTTTCACCCCCTTAGGGGTTTAATTTTCAAAAATCCTTTCTTAGCGGATGCCTACGTTATAATAGCTATCTGCATACCAAATTTCAGCCCAATCCGTCCAGTAGTTCGAGCTGTGCGTTGATAGATCAGTCAGTCAGTCAGTCAGTCAGTCAGTCACCTTTTCCTTATATATATTTAAAGATTAGAGTCTGTCTTTCTGGAGACGAATATAGGTGCTACTTTTTGTCCCGAAAATTCAAAAATTTCCCACGAGAATTTTATAAACATAAATCCACGCTAACGAAGTTATAGGCATCATCTCATATCCAAATAAAACTAAGATATTTTAATATTATGTACTACTATAGTCCGCGACAGGCAGAGACGGCAATCTGGGTATGAGGCAAGGGGACGCCCCGCACACCCGCCCGTCACCCACGCTCGCTTGCACCGGGTTAGCGCGTGGGCTGTGGTAGGTGTGCGGGCGTTCCTTCCCCGATTGCCATTTCAACCTGTCGCGTGTTTATACAATACATGTTTTTGATATGATCCTTATGGATAAATGTTCGTTTTCCGTAAAAATACTCGTCGCTAATGTATTTGTCCGTAAATAATAATATTGGAAAGGGTTTCCTACAACAGCGTTCGTGCAATCATCACAATACCTAACGTCAACAAAACTCCAATGTAAGCAAAGAGCAAATCAATACTTTTTATAGTCTTTTTATAGACTGAACCAATAAATGGGGAGAACTGGAGGTACCTAAAATAATTGTATTATGTATATTATATCTACCTAATTTTAATAAATGATTGAGAATTTCAGACAATGGGAGTAGTGGGTTTAATCACTTACATTCTTCTTGACAAGATGCTTCAGATTCACTTTCCGATTACAAGCGTAAAGTAGATGTCACACTGAACGCGCGCGTACCTGTATGATTTGTAATACAAGGAACTCTGTATGAATACTGCAGCGTGCAACTACAAGAGCGTGGCTATAACTCGCGATTTGCAGGGTGAACGTCTTCATACAGAAGATTTAGCAGGTACAAGATTTTACATTTCAGCAACGTTGATAGAAATTGAGTGTCGAAATATTTTAGCGTCAAAGTACCATATATTTTATCCCTGTTTTTAAACTCAATTTCGTCCATACATCTACAGTCAGTAGTGCTTCAAATGAAAACTTTTCGAAGTTAAAATCGGTTAGATGGAACTTAGAACCTTTTTAATTTCATTTTATTCTGACTTTGTTATGTTTCGACGCTTGAATTCTATCAATGTTCGCAATATAAAATCTTATACTAAGCACAAAGATCGCGCGTTGTGTAGTTTTCAGGCTTAATTTGGGTTAGGTCTAGTGTGATTTAAGTCTAATTGTGGCTAATTACTACTCCACCCGGCAATACGATTCAGTCTTCCGGTGCGATGCAATCTAGAAACAGATTAAGGCCATAGGTCTTTATAAACTGCCACACCCCTTCCATGTTAGCGAGTTTCCAAACCGTATCATCACTGTTAACTACTATCAGTTGAAATCGTTTTAAAACGCACCACACCTTATCACTGATGCAATTTATTTTTTTTTGACTTTAGTGTTTTTCCTACACTTAAAATATTTTAAAAAAGACCCGATAACAGTGCTCTGTAGTGAAATCCTTTCTTGAGTAATGTAGCCAATTCTGACCAAGTGGGAGAAAACGTATTTTAAGTTTTAACGAATATTTTGGAAATTACGAGAGACTCGATGAACTGAAAATACGTAGATACGAGTCACAAAAATACATAGGTACTTATTTATGGCCAACTCGTTTTCCATTCTTGAAGTTTGTCATCGCTCGTGCGATGATGCGTGCGTCAGACGAAAATGATCGCGCGTCCCGTGCGTTCAAACAAACTGTGTTCTACTGAATGTCCTATTGAAGATCGCGCGATCATGCGATGCGTTCATATTGTATTTCATCGCACCATGAAATCGCATCGCATCATCGCGCGAGCGATGACAATAGGACGGCGCCTTATCATTTATCTGTTTCTTCATGTTTCAGTTCAATATATAGGTACATACAGTCTTTGTTTTAGGAAACATCTTGTGCATGCAACACCATTCTCCTAGTATAATTGAAGCAATGTATTCTAACTGTTACCCAGCGTTGTCCGACAATTTATGTGCAAAGTAACGAGGCACGCTGACCCCGTTTTTACTATTCGGAAACTTGAACAGTTTTTCAGTCAACAATGTTTTCGCTTTATGCATGTGGCTGAATTTTCTGAAAACTTGTTTTTTCTGCTCTAACCAGCGTAAAATACTCAGAATAATAAAATTATTTAACTAGATTTTTGTTGTTCTCGGTTTTCATATGTTTCATGAGCTACTAGTTACTTTTACATATTATATTCAAAATTCTGGCAATCCTGTAGCAATATAATTGTTCCACAATAATTATTGTCAATATGATAAATTTTAACCTGTACTTATTTATTAATTACTACTACTTGATGGCTCAACTTTTCAACTGATTTGGAAACACTCTCTGAAGGCATATGAAGGTTATGTTTCATCTCAGGAAAATATAAAGTTTTAAAATTGTAAAAATATTAATCACGCAGAGATAGTCATTGGTAAAAGCCAAATATTTCATAAAAAGTGCACATACATCAGTTGATATATTTATCATCATCATCATCAACCGATAGACGTCCACGGCTGGGCATAGGTCTCTTGTAGAGACTTCCACACGCCACAGTCTTGCGCCGCCTGAATCCAGCGGCTCCCTGCGACTCGTCTGATGTGGTCCGTCCACCTAGCGGGAGGGTCTTCCAACGTTGCGCCTTCCGTCATTTCACCATAGTATTTAGTTTTAAGTTGACGTAAACAACCATCATAGAGAGAGAGCCAGCATGTGCCAGACCTTCGTTATTTTAAACTTTAAAAGCGTCTGGCAGGGACTTCCCACGACACCTTATTGCATTGCTGAGAGGTTGAATATGACACATGTCGTTTGAATCGTCCTCTAAAGAAGCCCCTATCTTGACTAAGAATTCCGGTGTAAGTGTCTGGCAATGCGTGACATGATTTCTAATACTAATTAGAAGAAAATATTTAAAAAAAAAATATTTTTTACGTAGGTAAATTTATTTATACTTTGACGTTAGATTTTTTCCAGCATTATTACCTGTTATCTCCCAAAGCAACCATGGGCCAAACTTCATTGTCGCTAATCGTTCCTCCCAGTTGCAGTTGTGGTAAATGGGAACAATACGTAGATAAACTTACAGCTTTTACAAAATAACGAAGGTCTGGCATGCGCTGGCTCTTAGTTCATCACGTCACTTCAATACAATATATTCATTTATCTGCTGACTATTGAAAGTGTATCAAATGACAACTACTGCAATAAAGATTTTTGATTTGATTTTGAATAGTAAAATACTGAGCGTGCCTGTACACCACTCAATCGCTTGCATTAATTCAACCGCGTCGGCGTCCCACTCTCTGAAACGCGATTTAAAATGGATTACTATCCACATCATCAACAAAGCTGATTAATGCCGTGTTCATGCGACTACGCACGAAAACAAAAAGCTGGCGCGGGGTTTCATGGAATGCATAAGTAATACTTATAAAAATCTAAGGGTTTGATTGTTCCATCCTAATATAATAAGCACGCTTCAATATAAAATATTTTGATTTGAATACCTAAGCTATACGTTAGGGTCTCAAGGTGCTAAATAAACGACCTCGCTCTGGAAAGCGCAGCGTTAGCGGAACCCCCACTATAGACCACGACACGTCGAGATGGCAATCGCGGTATGAGGCAAGGGGACATCCCGCACACTAGCACGTCACCCGCGCTCGCCCGCATGGTATTAGCGTGGGGGCTGTGCATAATATGCGGGTAGACGAAATCAAACGAGTCGCAGGGAGTCGCTGGCTGGATTCAGGCGGCGCAAGTCCGTGGCGTGTGGAAGTCCCTATAAAAGACCTATGGATCAAAGTCAAAGTCAAAGTCAAATGATTTATTCAAAATAGGTAATAAATTACTCTTTTTGATGGTCACATGTTGGATTTTTAAGATATAGTGGTGATAATTATTACGCAAACTTAAAACTAAAGCTACGAGGGTTCCAAACGCGCCCAGGTCTGAGAAGAGCAGAGGGTAGCAGAGAACGTCTATCAGCTGACGAGGATGACAATTATGATGATGATGACCTAAACTTTCAGATACATATAACTTAAATTTTAAATTTGCCCCATAGAAATTGTTGCTGGGTAAACGAAAGTTTGGATCTATATGAATTATGAACGGTCTTAAAAGTTATGAGCTTCTGAGATCTTTATAAAATCTTTTTATCATTAAAAGTTGATCGGAGGTTGAACGAACGCGATCACTTAGCGATAACTAACCAAGTGAGAAAAAGCATTTCCCCGATTAAAATGGACGACGAACTAAAGGACACAGCATCGGCACGGCACGGTAAAGAGGAATTCAAAATCTATGAAAATGATTGTTGCATATTTTTCTATGGGTTTTAAAAATGTATTTCTATGCCGTGCTGTCGTAGTCCCGGTGTCAGAGCTGACTTCGTCACGGCCTATGGGAAAGCGCTCATTTTCCTTTGATATAGAACTAGTGCAGTGCCAACGGTCTGCGAGGGGGGGATGTCATGATGCCATAGACCGTGCACAGTGGAAGCGACTTAGCATGGAAAGCGGACCCTGGCGTAAACCGGGACAAACGTTAGGAAGAAGTAGACAGAACTAGAGTAGTGATAAGAATTTTAAAAAACCGGTTAAGTGCGAGTCAGATTCGTACACGATGGGATCCGTGCCATTGTATAATAAGTAAAACTTTTTAATTTTTTGTGATATTACCACAAATTCACAGTTTCCAGATTTTTCCTTTACTGGTGTTAAGACATTGCTGCCTGCCAAAGGGTGTCAAAGGAGTTTTGAGGATTTTGGCCTGCCTAGTAGTCCGCCATTTTACTTTTTTTTTCAAAATAGCGGCCACAGGTTTTATGCGTGGCCGCTATTTTGGAACACAGAAAAATGGCGGAATACTAGGTGTAGGCCAGGCTCCATATCCCTAACTCCTGTATTTAAACTCCTTTCATGAATCTAGGTCTACGGGAATTACCCGTTTTTGATTCCCTTGATGGGTCTTGACAAACATGTCAGACAGACAGACAACGGAGTGATCCTAAAAGGCTTCCTTTTTTCTCTGGAGATACGGAACCGTAAAAATTAAAATAATTTAAACGGTGCAATAAGCTTCTTTAGAAAAAAGGACATCTTCACTCCATCCCAATGAGCGCGCTCGTTAAAAAGTAAACCAGATTACCTTCGTTACGGTTAGAAACGACGCTGAGAATTTCTGCGGGATATTTCATTTCCGTTCGTGATTTTAAATCGAGGTAACCAGTTCAGGAAACTGTATACGATCGACAAGAATAACAAGCATTTTTGTTATAATCCGCTAAACCAGAAATACTCGTAGGTATCTGTATGGTGCAACTTGCACCACGCACTCTGCACCGCCCGCCCTTGCTTGCCTGCTTTTCATACATTAATTTTGTAGCGGGCGGGCGGGAAGTGTACCTATATATTCCTTGCCGTCCTATACCTAAAAAGTCGTTCACTGAAAAAAATATTTTAAAGTTATCTCCAAAAATATGAGAATTTAGAAAAACCGATGTTTCTGAAAAAGTTTATTCCGTACAACCAAATTAAAAGCTAACTAAAAACTTGGTGCTACGTAGCATTTCTTATTAGAAATATTGGTTTTTGAAAATAACCACGTTTTTGGCGAACTCAAAAAATATTTTTACAGTAGATATAGGACGGCAGTAGTGGTTTAGCGGATTACCGCAAAATAAGCTTCACTGGTAAGCTTTCTTATATTACTTGAACGTAAAATAACGCCCACTTCCATGCGATATATCTAATAAGGCTGCTTTTCTACCAGAAACCTTCAAGATCATCTTTATTAACATAGCAGCACATCTTAGCACTGACGGAAAATCCTTCGAAAGAAGTACAGAAAAGTAATGATAATAAAGTGATCCTTGGCGAATTTCCCACACATCCTCGCATTAAAGAATTACTAGAAGGGACGTTAATGCCTCATCTGGTGTTAGAAGGGCTTACTCATTTTTTGCGCAAACGATGAAACCTGACTGTCTAGTTTCCTTGGCACTATTGGTACTAAACATTTATTTTAAGTAAACGATTTTGCTCAACATTCCTGATACGAACCGCTAAGGTGTGGAAATGCCTTTCTGGCGTCCGTATTTCCTGCCAAGTAGGTATGACTTAAATACCTTCAAGGCAAGAGTGAATACGCATCTTCTATGCAAGTGCGCTCCAACCTAGACTCTTCATTGCTTTTTATTAAGCATGATTGTCGATGATGATGAAAATATAACGAAAAAATCTCAGTAGCAACAATTTATTGGCACAGTTTTTTTACTGTCAATCTTGTACATTTGATAGCAATCTCGTAAATTCTAAGAAAACTGGAAGCATACACTGTGTAATCCAATATTTTATGTAGGTACCTACCTAGAGCCTGACTGTACGAGGAGGAGTTATGACACAGGAAAGCTTTTATCTCAGACAATGCACTGTGAAATTGCCGACAGCTTGCTGAGTTGTTTGAAATTTTATTTGCTGAATCTTTATTTAAGTTTTAACCCTTACATACTAGTGATCCTTAGTCTTAAGTAGTAAGTAGGTACCTACATTATCATATTGTTTGGTCACAAATCTTGAATATTTGCTGGAATTGATTTCAAAATTATCAATTTCAGATGTGATATCAGACTTTCCATTTTTATTACCAAAAGGTAAAATAAAGCTCAATTTGATGAAGACAATGATCTAAAGAGATTTAAGTTTCATATACTTTGTGTCATGTCATCACAACGATCCAATAAATCAAAATTATTTGGATTCCGTTCACATTAAAAATCCATAAATTTTCTTGGATTCGTGACTGTTAATCATATTTTACTTAATTTTACAGCCAAATGATTAGCCGTGCCGTTTATTTAGACTACGTTATGTATAGTACGCGACAGGTCGAGATAGCGATCGGGGAGGGAAGGCCCCGCACAGCCCCCACGCTAACCCGGTGCGGGCGAGCGCGGGTGACGTGCGGGTGTGCGGGGCGTCCCCCCGCCTCATACCTAGATTGCCATCTTGAGTTGTCGCGAACTTCTATTTATATTATTATAGGTATTATTATGCCACAATAACCACAGTGCCACAATTTGCCTTATGAATTTGACTGTGTTTTATTTATATAAATAAGAATAATTCACATAAACTAATGATAAAATCTTTATTTTAATCTGTACACGAGCTTCTTTCTCTAGGCGATCTCTGTCTTCATGACTACCTACATAAATATAGTAACTGCAGTAGCGATATCTATTAAAGCTTTCGAATACTAACTGAGTATGACCGCGGAAACATCTCACTTTACGCCCGCGAGGAACCTGTATGAAAAGCTATCTGGAGAGAATAACAGATGGAGCTTTCAAATGCTTGTACAATCTGTAACATTTTCATAAGCGCACAGAGTACATTATAGGTACCTACTATATACTGGTATAGAGACGTCAGCTAATCTTTCGTAGTGGCGCCATCTGTTTCTAATTGCAGTAACTATTGTATGTAATTTATTTTTAATTTTTTCCGGCATTGGATACTAGTTTTTTAAGGTCAACTATATAGCTATACGTATAACAGGTATAACACGTGTGCAGGTTTGATTCATATATTATTTTTATAGGTAGTGACTTCAAAGAAAATACGAATCAAAAATTATAATCCCGCTTAGGTACACGTCGCAATATGGCAGAAATTCAGTCTTATTCTTAGTTCGGCCGCATTATTTATTATTTTATACATTGAAAGCAATACTTTCAGTACTAAAAGTTGAGGTAATAAAACAAAACCCGTAATTTACTATTTAAAACTAAATTTTTTTTTTCTTTACACATGATTTTTGTACGGCATTCTCTATAGGTATTAGGTTATGTTGAATTTAGCATGAATTTATAAGTGAATATCCCAGCAGTACACTTGAATGGATGGATCACGGATGCAGTAACACTGCGAAAACAAAAATGTGGCACAAACATGGATGTCAAGGTTGCTATAGTACCCTTATTATAAATGCGAAAGTGTGTTTATTTGTTGGTTTGTCCTCCAATCAAGTCACAACGTGCAACGGATTGACGTGTTTTTTTGCATGGGTATACTATAGACTCTACATATAGTCTATGGGTATAGATATAGACCTAGAGAGTGAAATAGGCTACTTTTTATCCCGGAAAATCAAAGAATTCCCTCAGTGTTTTTAAAACCTAATTCCACGCGGATGAAGTCGCGGGCTTCAGCTAGTAGCATAGGTGTAATAGTGTCCTGTGGCTAGTAGCACCTAGTAGTAAATAAAACTTTTTGAGTCGTAGAGATCTTCTTCTTCTTCTTAATTTGCTTTATGGGAAGTCGTAGAGATACCAGACTACAGTGCGACAAGGCTCTCTTGCCACTTGATTGACATTGACAGGGGGGCGCTATTGGAGAACAAAGGCTTAGAATATTCAAACAAGAACAAAGGGGACACTTGACGGCACCGTTAGTTCCGATTTCGCCACGCGCCAAGATAGCCTTGTCGCACCGTAATTTATTTTTTGATAAAACGCCATCTAGTTCTAATTGCACAAACTAAAATTATGGAGATTTTTTATACTAAACAACATTAGTTCTATCTGTTAAGACCCTGCATAAGCGTTCGACTCAGGGCGTAATAACCTCTGGGTGGCGTTTTTTTTTCATGTTGCGTTTTCAAGCTATGTTTGAAACTTGGAACAGCATATCGAAGCAATGAAACAAACTCGAACAAAGCAAATGAAGGTGTTGTTATTTGTTTCGAGATTATCGTTGATGGCAAATTATTTATCCGTTGGCACGTTGGGTTTGGATTATCCCTTTTCCTTTTGAACCATACCCACCGCCATCTTTGAATTCTTTATTAACCTTGATAGAACAAACCAGGGTCTGGCAATATCGTCTTTCTCATGGAACCTATACACTTTGTTAAAGTTTAAGTAACTCATAAAGATGACCTAAAATAGAGTGGTGCACAGAAGTCCTATCTATCTATATAACTATTTTGAAGTAATATTTGTACTAATTAGGTACAGATGGCGCGAATATTTGTATCTGAATTCTGGTTTGGCGGGATGCTACGGCCTAACTACCCTACTCGATTTTGCGTTCCGGTACGATGCCGTGTAGAAACCGATAAGGAGTAGGTACCTACCTATGGGTTTAATAATAATTATTACTTTTATTTATTACTAGCTTATGCTCGCAACTTCGTCCGCGTGGACTACAGAAATTTCAAACCCCTATTTCACCCCCTTATGGGTTGAATTTTCAAAAATCCTTTCTTAGCGGATGCCTACGTCATATTAGCTATCTGTATGCCAAATTTCAGCCCGATCTGTCCAGTAGTTTGAGCTGTGCGTTGATAGATCAGTCAATCAGTCAGTCAGTCAGTCACCTTTTCCTGTTATATATTTTGATTCCATGCCCCTTCCAAGTTAGCCCACTACTATCTCAGGCTGCATAATCACTTACCACAAGGTGAGGTTAAATCGCAGTCATGGGCTAACTTGTAAATAAATAAAAAAAGACAGGCAGTTATATTTGTTAAGAAATGTCTTCTGTCGTCCTAAAAATCTTCTATTTTCAATTCTCATTTAATTACATCGTATGTAGGTACCTACCTAAGTAATAATATTTCCATATAAACGACCTTGGCTAAGTTAGCTTCATAACTTTCGCAAAAACAACAAACTATTCATAGAAAACGTACTGGTTCCCATACAAACGAGACAGACGACCAGTACTGAGATGGAACCCTTATGAAGACAATGGGCTACGCAATACGTAGCTTTAATAATGCGTGTTCGTAATTGTGTAGGTATTGTTCGCGTAGTGATACTTTGACGAAGGCGATTTATTACTTCAAAAAATCCAATTAAAAAGAATAATTATTATCGTTCTTCTTAGGTAACAAGCTACTTCGTAAATACACTGAATGGTGCATTAATCAATGTAAGTGATGGTAGCTTTTATAACCCACGATCAATGATCTCTAATCACAAACGCTTTCTAGAAAATAATAAAGAGATCTTTCATGGTACGTTGGCCCAACGCGTTGGGCGAATGTACTCGGCGAATGTATGCAGGGTAATTTGTTGTTTGAACTCCCAAGTTCTCACATGTTGGCCGATATTAGTAGTGCCTACGCATTGGGCCAACGTGAACTGGAGGTTAACACAGACGACTTAAATTAGAATTCATAGTCAAGATTATTTAGAAGACGATTCAAACTACATATTGTGTCATATTCAACCTTTATGCATTACATTAAAGTTCTGTATGTCGTCTGAATTGTCCTCTAAAGAAGCCCCTATGTCTTTCTTGACTCATGATCAACCCATCACCGGCTTCACATCACAGAGCACAGGTCTCCTCTCAGAGTGAGAAGGGTTTTGGCCATAGTCTACCACGCTGGCCAAGTGCGGATTGGCAGACTTCACACACCTTTGAGAACATTATGGAGAACTCTCAGGCATGCAGGTTTCCTCACGATGTTTTCCTTCACCGTTAAAGCAAGTGATATTTTAATTACTTAAAAACGCACATAACTCCGAAAAGTTAGAGGTGCGTGCCCGGGATCGAACCCCCGACCTCCGATTGGAAGGCGGACGTCCTAACCACTAGGCTACCACAGCTTTCTTGACTATAAATAGGTATTTGCGATCCATGAAATAAATTATGATTAGGTAATTATAGATACCTATCTAAGGTAAGTATTTAAATATTCTGTGATATACCTATGTTACTACGGTAAATTCGGATTTACGAGTAAATACTGGTAAAAGACCGAAATTAACGATTATACCTAATTATTATCACAGAACAGTTCGGCATTTTACTATTAAGACTTGGTAAGTCCTAGCTTATACTGCAAAATCCTAGGATTTACTGAAGTTCAGGCTCTTAGAGTAACATGTATGATGTACACCAAGGTTTTCCTCTCATTACAAAAATATTTCCTTAGTGAACAATTTATAAAGTCTGTAAAGTAGATAGGTATATAATATTTTACAGTTTGCGCTTTGATACGTCCTCTTAAATAAAGCTCAAACACAAGAGGGGTGATTTTCAACGGAACGTTTGCATGGAGTCCTCCTTTCAAAGTTTCACTGGTTTTCATAAAGCCTTGCATCTACGTTGGTCGGGAAACAGCCTTTATATCTTTGACTGTAAGGTTTATGATACATCTCTCCTTAGATTAGAATGTATTTGAGTATGCAAGGCACGGTTAAGACTGTATGGCTCAGGTATGTATAAAACCTTGGAGGGTTCAGTCCAAACAAGAAGTTTGTAATATTATGTACTACCTACGCTGTAAAACAACAACCATAATCCCTACAAGCCTACTGAAATCATAATATTGTATCCAGCAGCTCCCTGCGACTCGTTTGATGTCGTCAGTCTTCGTCAGCTTCTTCCAACGCTGCGCATTCCAGTTCGTACCTTCGAGGTCACCATTCTAGCCCCTTCGGACCCCAACGTCTATCGGTTTTTCGAACTATGCGCCCTGCCCATTGACACTTATTAGCTCGCAACCCGTTGAGCTATTTCGGTTACTCTGGTCTGCCTAGGGATTTCCTCATTTCTGATTTGATCACACAGAGAGAAACTCAAAGTAGGTATAACTATACTTAACTTCTTACTGGATTTCAATGCGGTTTCAAATTAAATAATTTGTTCACACAATATTGTATATGACTTATAAAGATAAGAAACTAGCTCATGCCCTCGACTTCGTTCGCGTGGAATTAGGTTTTTAAAAATCCCGTGAGAACACTTTGATTTTCCGGGATAAAAAGTAGCCATATGTCACTCTCCAGGTCTTTGACTATACCCATGCAAAAAATTAGGTCGATCCGTTGCTCTGTTGCGACGTGATTGAAGGACAAACCAACAAACCAATAAACCAACAAACAAACACACTTTCGCATTTATAATAAGAGTACTGATAACTCGAAAGTCGAAGCATCTTTTGTTTATACAGTGTTGAAATAATGTAACAAAAATCTAAATTAAAAGGGTAGAACCCAGAGCCGTAAAACCAGTTAGATAATGTAAATAAAATTGAAGATGGCAATACACATACTTTTGTTGTTGTCCAGCAGAGGCGCATGTCTTTTCGAGTTTCGCTAATCTAATATTATAAGTCTGATTAAATAACAAGAATCATATACAAGTGTTCTATTTTATTTAGAATAAAAAACATGAACAAATAACAGGTTATGGGCCCAGAACGCGTGGACAACAATAAAAGGCCGATAAAAATACTACGCTGTAAAAAGGCGTGGGTCGCCATTTTGGACTCCGGTTATTAAAAGTTGAAAATACGTGAATTTCTATCACGGGACACGGAGTAATTACGTTAGTACAATGGAGAATAAAGAAGACTCCAAAATCAAACTACGGGGCGAAGAAAATTGGACCATTTGGAAGTTTCAAATAACACTTCAATTAAAATCCAAAGGACTTTACGACACACTTTTAAAAGATGAAAAAGGTACCGAAAAAGATGCAAAGACCATGGCATTATTAGTAAATCGGATGACTGAGAATGTTATATCGCACGTGTTATCATGTGACAGCGCCAGCCAAATGTGGAAAAAACTTTTGTCAATATATGAACAAGATTCCCACGTGAGTATTCACCTACTTTATCAGCAGTTTTATGCAATAACATATGAAAATAATATGACAGATTTACTAACAAAAATTGAGAACCTTAAGTCAAAGATAACTGCCCGTGGAGAAAACCTAACAGACAAAATGATCATCACAAAAGTTTTGATGAGTCTGCCTCAAGAGTACAAACACTTTATCTCAGCTTGGGAGTCGCTTCCTGAAGAACGTCAGAGTTTCAACGAGTTAAGTGCACGTTTACATCTAGAGGAAACAAGATCTAAGGAGGGCGAGGCCAGCGAGGCATTACTAGCTAAACAAAGGAAACAAACTCATCCAACTTTCAATAATAAAAATAAATTACAATGTAAATTCTGTAAAAAGTATAATCACACCATAGAAAATTGCTGGTTTAAACAAAGAAAAGCTCAAAAGAATACACACAACGACAATACCAATGCATTTATCTTAGCATCAGATGAGGAAACTGCGGCTGCAGCATCTTCTTCGAGCGAGTGGATCCTGGACTCCGGTGCTAGTGAACATATGTGCTACGATCGGTCAATATTTTCAAAGTTTAGTGAAATTTCTCAGCGTAAAGTGAAAATAGGTGACGGCACCACTTTAGATGTGTTAGGAATTGGTACCATACAATGCGAGGCTTGGAACGGTATAAAGTGGATTGAAACAAAACTGTCAGATGTATTGTATGTTCCCTCATTAAAAGCAAACCTTTTCTCTGTTGGTAAATGTTTAGATAAAGGTTATTTTATGAAAAGTGATCAAAATTATTGTAAAATTTTAGATTCAAATAACAGTGTACGAGCAATTGCTAAGAGGTTAGATACTAAATTATATAAATTGTTTTTCAGAGTAGAACCACCTACCGCTAACTATGTTTCTAGTTTAACTGAGTGGCATGAAAAGTTTTGTCATCAAAATTATCAATATGTTAAAAAGTATCTTGATCTTCATAATATTAGGTATGAAAATTCAAAAGTGTATCCATGCAAATCCTGTTTACAAGGCAAACAGCACAGAGTAACCTACAGTAACAGTGAGTCTAGATCTTCAGTGCCAGGTGAGTTGATACATGCTGACTTATGTGGTCCTGTAGAATCTAATTCTATTGGCGGCTCTAGATATTTCTTGTTGCTTAAGGATGACATGTCAGGTTATAAGTTTGTTTATTTTCTCAAACATAAAAATGAAGTAAAACAACACTTACAAAATTGCATAAAATTAATTAAAAATCAGACTGGTAATTCTATGAAGTATTTGAGGACTGACAATGGCTTAGAGTTTCTTAACAGTGATATAAAGGCCATGTTAGATAACCTAGGAATCTGCCATCAGAGAACCGTAGCTTACACTCCTCAACAGAACGGCCGTGTAGAACGTGAGAACCGGACCATCATGGAAGCTGCAAGAACATTAATTACAGGTATGTCTAAACGTTTTTGGGCTGAAGCTGTCAACACAGTGGTATTTACATTAAATAGATGTGGATCCAGTCCAGTGATGAATAAAACTCCTTATGAGGTATGGTTTAATAAATCTTTTGATATTAATTTTCTTAGGAAGTTTGGTGTGCAATGTGCTGTACATATTCCTAAAGAAAAACGCAGAAAACTGGATGGGAAAACCAAATTTGGGATATTTATAGGCTATGATACAAATGTCAAAGGCTATAGAGTATATTTCTCTAATACTGATAAAGTTGAGACGGTGAGAGATGTCATCTTCCTACCGGAAAGTGGGGAAATTCCACGAAAAAATCAGGTAAGTATTAGCCATCATGACTCTGATATATCTTCCAGTAGTGAAGAGTCTGAAGAGGAATTGCAAAGTCAGAGCAGTAAACACTCTCAGGAGGTACTAAAACACTCTACGGAGGAAAAACACTCCCAGGAAAAAAAAAACTCTACGGAGATTACTGGTGAGGTTAATATCAACAAAACTGATGCATCATCAGGTACAAGTTCAGATGCACGACATGCGGGGGATATCATGCTGCGAGATCGTCATAAAATCATCAACCCAAAGAGGTATGACACTGAATTTTTAAGTTATGCTTACATGACAGAGTTGGAAAATGAACCCCAGTCCTACCAAGAGGCTATGGAATCCAACGAGTCCACTAAATGGAAAGAAGCCATTAATACTGAGCTTAAGGCTTTGGAAGAAAACCATACTTGGGATGTAATAACGGTAAAACCGGAAGAAAATATTATAGATACCAAATGGGTATTTAAAAGGAAGAAAAACAGTGAAGGTAAAGTACAAGTTTATAAAGCTCGCTTGGTCGCTCGAGGTTTCCTTCAAACAGGTGTATCCTATGATGAAGTTTACTCACCTGTCACCAGCTTAACTACAGTAAGAATCTTAATTTCTATAGCTGCATATTATGGCTGGAATATCCATCAACTTGATATATGTAGTGCCTTCCTACATAGTTCTATAAATGAGGATATCTATATCTACTTACCAGAGGGTCATAGTCAGTCAGGCAAAGTTGGAAAACTCAAGAAAGCTATTTATGGGTTAAAGAAAGCACCTAGATACTGGTATGACACTTTCTGTAATTTCATGGTTAGTCAGGGTTTTAAAAGGTCTAAAACAGACATGTGTTTATATATTAAAATACTTGAAAACACAAAAACATTTGTTGTGCAGTATGTAGATGATATTCTAATAATAAGTTCTCATGAGTCTATAGTAGAATACTTAAAACAACAAATGGGTAAAACTTTCAAAATTAAAGACTTAGGTCTAGCTTCATACTACCTAGGCATTCGAATTATGCAGGAAAAGGATTTCATCTCATTAGATCAATGTGAATACTTAAAAGGTATATTACAGGTATTTAACATGTCTGATTGCAAAGCTGTGACTATCCCTTTAGAACCAAATTTCAACAGTTCACACTTGTTAAAAGAAAGCTCTGAGACTCCAGAAATAGAAAATAGATGCAGAAAATTAATAGGCTGCATTATGTATGCTATGTTAGGCACCAGACCTGACTTGTCAATATCCATAAGTATACTAAGTAGATTTCAAAACAGTGCTAGTACAGACCTATGGAAACACTTAAAACATATACTAAGGTATATAAAAGCTACTCTAGATATAAAGTTGTTATATAAACGGAATTTGAATAATATTCTTTGTAGAAATCCTTTGAAAGCCTATGTGGATGCTGATTGGGGAGGTGACACAGTTAGTAGAAAATCAACCTCAGGCTATTGTTTAATGGTTTTTAATAATCTAATACTGTGGTGTAGTAGAAAACAAACGTGTGTCTCTCTATCTTCCACGGAGGCTGAATATATAGCACTAAGTCAGTGTGTCGCTGAAGCATGTTGGTTAAGAAATCTGTTTTCAGAGTTGTCTCTGTTATCTGATAGTGAACTTAGTGTCTTGATTTTGGAAGACAATAGGTCTGCAATCTGTGCTGCTAATAACAGTGGCATATCAAAACGTTTGAAGCATATAGATATAAAATATCATTTTGTTCAAGACAAGTTATCTCAAAATTTAATAATAATAAACTATATAAAAACTGAAGAACAAATTGCAGATCTGTTGACAAAGCCTTTACCTAAACCAAAATTAGATAAGTTTAAAAATTGTATTAATTTAATTTAAACTTAAGGTTTTGCAGTAGAGATATCCTAGCGAAGCTCGAATAGCTTATTTTGAATGTTTCTTTGTATCAATTGTTCCATTAAGGGGGGGTGTTGAAATAATGTAACAAAAATCTAAATTAAAAGGGTAGAACCCAGAGCCGTAAAACCAGTTAGATAATGTAAATAAAATTGAAGATGGCAATACACATACTTTTGTTGTTGTCCAGCAGAGGCGCATGTCTTTTCGAGTTTCGCTAATCTAATATTATAAGTCTGATTAAATAACAAGAATCATATACAAGTGTTCTATTTTATTTAGAATAAAAAACATGAACAAATAACATACAGCTATTTAAAAAAAAATATACAGCGTAACTATCTCCATGTCTAGACTCTGGACATATCGGTATTGCGAGTACGTCGCGTCGTTGCCACTTAGCAAGTTCAAAGCCACGCAATGCCTATAGTACGCGACAGGTCGAGATGGCAATCGGGGTGGGGACGCCCCGCCTCACACCCTGATTGATATCTCGACCTGTCACGTACTATATTTACTACTACAACTGTAAACTGGCTGCGTATTTTTAGACGTAAATTCGTAGACAAAATATACATCGCTCATTGTAAAACCGAGACGAAGGTAGGTATAGTCGAGGCGACACGAGGCGCACTGCCTGGCCACGCCTGTTTAGCTGTAGCAAACAAAGATTCGAGGCATGGCCGAGTAAGTTGTACCACAGAATACTTAATGGTAGTAGGTATAGAAGACTCACTCCGCAAAGACGTTTATACGTCACTATTCCAGTGACTTTGGTTGTACTTTTTTATACTTTCCAAGATGTCGTTCCTCGTCCGAAACAAAATTGCTAAGGAGTTGAGAAAGGGAAACACGGTAGTACATCTCCCGATGCCACCTCGATTTTCCTTATTGGCATATTTTACAAATAAAGATGCGCCGCTTCATCGCCTTTTTTGATCTTGGGAGCGATGTGCCTTAGAGTTCAAGATACTTTACTTGAACGTAATCGTAAAATGTACAATAATGCATTTCTAAATCAGGATGAGAATGTCTGCTAAGACGCTTTAAGTAAACGCATTGTGTTTATTTAAAAAGTTACATTCACCGTGGCCTGGAAACGTGGCAACTGCTTACAAAATGTTTACGAAAACAAATAAAGTAACGTTCAATTGTAAACGAAAAATAGAAGACGTAGGAAGTGAAATGTAAAACGTAAATCAAGTATTGTAAATAACTACAGCCGCTGGTTTCAGGGGACGCAAGACCGTGACGTGTGGTCACTGTGGATGTCCCCACAAGAGACTACAATGTCTACGTCCAGCGGTAGACGTCTATCGGTTGATAACACAGAAATCGTAATTTGTTATTAGGTCTTCTGTGGTTGACAATCATGACGATGATGACTACAAATATTATGCTTGTAGGCGCTAGGCACGTACATCAGAAATAGGAAGGAGAATGACCGATAATTATTATTATTAATCCTCAGCCGACATCAGAACGTATCAGAACGTAGTAATTAACCACTAGGTACTTTAATCAATGATCTTTACAATTAGTTCTCAGCACTTTAAACAACCTATTGGATGAGTCGGGATTTACTTTCTTAAAATGAACCAGGCCGCATATGTGAACTAACGATATTCTTGTGTTATCAAATTACATGGACTATCCTCAATTATTATCATGGAAACTCTCACGTATAGCACAGGGAAACTATCAACGCAAGGTAACGAGGTAAACCTAACCTAACCCTACCTAGGTCGCCTCCAACCACCCCTCACAGCGACCCCTCACCTCACTCTAACCTAATCTCAACATCATCATCATCATCATCATAGCATCATCATATCATGTGATTAGGGCACAATTGCTATTGCAACCTCTGAATCAAATCACTAGCCATTTCTTTATCTGATCATCTAAAGACAATCTACCACTGGTTCGGAATGCTACAGCCTACCGCGAGAAGAGCCAGCAAGAAACTCGCGTGGCGACTAGCTCAATCATCAATCTTAACTTCATGAACACTCTTAAAATAATCATTGCATTGACAATCACTATCTAAACCAGATCATATTATTGACTCCTCTTTACTAATTCGCAATATCACAATAGCTCTACCTTATCCACTCTATGCGCGTCTACATACCGAATGCCATAGCATCGTGCGCTACGGCGCCTCGAACACTATTCATCCAGGTATGCAATCGCCACACTATACCTACGCGAATCCCACTCAAGGGATCGCCAGCTCGTGCCCGGTTTCCTCGAAACCACCAGAATGCAAGCTATTCGATCTAATGGGAAACTCATTGTCTGATTACCCTACCTCTTGTGTAGGGTAGTGTCTACCCTACACAAGAGTCATCAATGATTCTTAAACAAACGGGTTATACGTTTCTAAAGCGGGTACTATCAAAGTTAACTGCAAATTACTATCACACTAAACTATCACTTTAAACTAATTATTATCTCAACTGCCGGTATATCTCCAATTACACTCTAAATTACTAGCGTTTGCAGAAATAACCTTAACAGATGTCATTATAATAATCTATCCACTGAGCCAACCGTTAACTCACGAATTACTCTAATATTCACCAATATAATTAATATTCCATATTCGTCTAACAACTACGCGAACATTATTAATAGTGCTTTGCAGACAAAGTCACCGGATAGCATTAAAGGTTAGAATTACTTTAAGGTTACGATTTAACACAAACATTCTACATTATCACAATCACAGAATTAAATATCACGATCATTATTATTCACGCCAAAAGCTACCTATCTCGAATTACCTAAGCTAATCTGAATTCTAATAAAAAGGCTAGAGTGAATTCTGAATCAGACAACCTACGCGTGTCTGTCAAATCCAACTCTGCCGGCTAATCCAAGATGGCTTCTTTTCACAGAGTAAAGCTTCCTTCATGCAACGTTTCTTTTCACGGAATCTATGACAGTAAAACCTATTATAACATTGACACGCCTACACGGCCATTCTGACATGCGACCGTCCACGGGAGCTAGTAAGTATCAAGCACAAACAATTTCCAATCGTCAGAACATCCGCTCGTCCATCCTGACGATCAGCACAAGCACTAAAACTACATATTATAAAGCATGCATAACACAACCAAAGCATGTCACAACCAAATTACTTCGCAACCATAGCATGTCGCAACCATAACATGTCACCAACGCATGTCACAACAAAAGCGTGCAACCTGGACAAGACGAGCACATCTCTTCAAGCAACCCATAAGAATCTGGCACGGACGACACTGTCCATTCATCTAACACACATGGAGCAAGCGCGTGCATCCCTTCAACCGACCTCTTCAGGTGCGGCCCGAATGATACACCTCAACCAGGGTCGAACATCATCTGGACTGAGCGAGTGCATCCCTCCAGCCAGGCTAGACTCCACAACATCTGGAAGAAGTGTGTCCCCTCAACCAACTCTTGCGAGTCTGGCCCGGACGACACTCTCTTACCAGGATAGACTCCACAACATCTGGAAGAAGTGTGTCCCCTCAACCAACTCTTGCGAGTCTGGCCCGGACGACACTCTCTTACCAGGATAGACTCCACATCTGGAAGAAGTGTGTCCCCTCAACCAACTCTTGCGAGTCTGGCCCGGACGACACTCTTACCAGGATAAACTCACACCATCTGGAAGAAGTGTGTCCCCTCAACCAACTCTTACGAGTCTGCCCCGGACGACACTCCCACCAGGATAAACTCCATAACATCTGGAAGGACACTTCCTTACCAGGATAGACTCATAACATCTGGAAGGACACTTCCTTACCAGGATAGACTCATGAACTTACTATAACATAACATCTGCAAGCAGTGTGTTCCTTCAACCAAGTCCCACAACACACAAGCACACACATGGACCGAGAGTCCCTGATGTTTCACAATTTAAAGGTCATCCATTTAGTCATGATCTCAATGTCACATCTGTCCATTACGTCAACTAACAACATACTGAAGCAGACCGGACACATCCCGTCAGCGTCTCATCCATCAGTGTGGAATGTCGTAAGTTCACACGCTGCCACAAACGAAGTGATCTACAAGATCAATTCAGATTATTTCATTGATAATATGAAGTGAAACTGAAACATTTTCTGGGTAATAAATTAAGTAATTGCCACCAATACTTTCCAAAGTCCCATGGCTTAGGAGCGCAGCACTCTTGCAGCGTCAGGATTAAATAGTTGGATCCAAACATTTTTATGGTAACGTCTCGCGAACTTCCTCTACTAATTAAAAAAACTATGCAAATCGGTCAGAAACCTCGGAGAAATCGGTTTACAAAAACGCGCCGAATTGAGTACCTTCTCCTTTTGGAGAGCCGGTTAAAATTGCAAAACAAAAATGGCGGTGCAAGCTATCAGCTGTGAACTCGCTGTGAAGTCAAGTCGAACCCAAAATACTGTCGATAGTTATAGGTCCAGGTAGAGAAATCGTCTGTCACTGTCACACACAGCATTCAGTTCGTTCGCTGACTCTCTCTTTTCACTTTTTAATAAAAGGGGCAGCCACACGTGCACCCTTTCATCCCGAAGGCTGGCATTGTTAAATCCAGGTAGCTCCATATTTATTAATAACGTTGTTAATACTACGTTGGTCCTGGAAGTAACTAGTCCAAGTGTAGCTTAGGATAATGCTTGAAGTAAGCATTTTTTTATTAATAAGGGTGTTAGAGTTTAGACTATTCACTTGCCACCCAGTTCACCATCAAAGTCATAATCATTGTCATAGTCAAACTGTAGTTTGATCCGGAACATCGACCCGCATAGGCCAGTCCCTCAATCAACTACACCACAGTCAACATTGTCAATGATAGTCAAACCGTAGTCTGATTCAGAACATTGACTCGCATAGGCCAGTCCTGCGATCAACTACACCACACTTGCCAGTATTCCATACCAGATAGATACCAACATGCACTGCATCACGGGGTTTACACAAAGCATCATTTCACACACCATTTACTACTCTTCACGTTCAGAGGCAGTGAGAGTCCAATCCGAAATATTAAGGATCTTTTAACTCTCAGATAAAACCCCGAAATCTTTTTCTGCAACTTTTACAACAAAGCCTAATTGTGGGTATTAAAATTGGAAAACTTTTCTTCTTCTTTAAACAAATTAATATCATCTTTTCTCGTAACTTTATCCTTTTATAAACCAGGCTAATGTGGGCATTATTTGCAAAACTGTGGGCATAACTTTCAAAAATGTGGGCATGTGCTCATCCCACTTCTGATGTAGGCGCTAGGCACGTACATCAGAAATAGGAAGGAGAATGACCGATAATTATTATTATTAATCCTCAGCCGACATCAGAACGTATCAGAACGTAGTAATTAACCACTAGGTACTTTAATCAATGATCTTTACAATTAGTTCTCAGCACTTTAAACAACCTATTGGATGAGTCGGGATTTACTTTCTTAAAATGAACCAGGCCGCATATGTGAACTAACGATATTCTTGTGTTATCAAATTACATGGACTATCCTCAATTATTATCATGGAAACTCTCACGTATAGCACAGGGAAACTATCAACGCAAGGTAACGAGGTAAACCTAACCTAACCCTACCTAGGTCGCCTCCAACCACCCCTCACAGCGCCCCTCACCTCACTCTAACCTAATCTCAACATCATCATCATCATCATCATAGCATCATCATATCATGTGATTAGGGCACAATTGCTATTGCAACCTCTGAATCAAATCACTAGCCATTTCTTTATCTGATCATCTAAAGACAATCTACCACTGGTTCGGAATGCTACAGCCTACCGCGAGAAGAGCCAGCAAGAAACTCGCGTGGCGACTAGCTCAATCATCAATCTTAACTTCATGAACACTCTTAAAATAATCATTGCATTGACAATCACTATCTAAACCAGATCATATTATTGACTCCTCTTTACTAACTCGCAATATCACAATAGCTCTACCTTATCCACTCTATGCGCGTCTACATACCGAATGCCATAGCATCGTGCGCTACGGCGCCTCGAACACTATTCATCCAGGTATGCAATCGCCACACTATACCTACGCGAATCCCACTCAAGGGATCGCCAGCTCGTGCCCGGTTTCCTCGAAACCACCAGAATGCAAGCTATTCGATCTAATGGGAAACTCATTGTCTGATTACCCTACCTCTTGTGTAGGGTAGTGTCTACCCTACACAAGAGTCATCAATGATTCTTAAACAAACGGGTTATACGTTTCTAAAGCGGGTACTATCAAAGTTAACTGCAAATTACTATCACACTAAACTATCACTTTAAACTAATTATTATCTCAACTGCCGGTATATCTCCAATTACACTCTAAATTACTAGCGTTTGCAGAAATAACCTTAACAGGTGTCATTATAATAATCTATCCACTGAGCCAACCGTTAACTCACGAATTACTCTAATATTCACCAATATAATTAATATTCCATATTCGTCTAACAACTACGCGAACATTATTAATAGTGCTTTGCAGACAAAGTCACCGGATAGCATTAAAGGTTAGAATTACTTTAAGGTTACGATTTAACACAAACATTCTACATTATCACAATCACAGAATTAAATATCACGATCATTATTATTCACGCCAAAAGCTACCTATCTCGAATTACCTAAGCTAATCTGAATTCTAATAAAAAGGCTAGAGTGAATTCTGAATCAGACAACCTACGCGTGTCTGTCAAAATCCAACTCTGCCGGCTAATCCAAGATGGCTTCTTTTCACAGAGTAAAGCTTCCTTCATGCAACGTTTCTTTTCACGGAATCTATGACAGTAAAACCTATTATAACATTGACACGCCTACATGCTTAATAAACCAAACCTGTGTAATAATAATAATAAATAAACATAATGCTAAAATATGCCTGAAAACTTTTAGTACCTATTTACCTATCAACAGAAAGATCGCGTCGGTCTACGTCTGAAAATTGTATATTCTTATCAGACTAAAGTACGAGTCAGACTCGCGCACCTAGGGTTCCGCACTACAGTCGTATTTTTGCGATATTTCGCACGATAAACCAAAAACTATTAGGCATAAAATAAATAAAAATCTGTTTTAGAATTTACGGGTAAAGCACTTTCATATGATACCCCACTTTGTTTATTAATCTTACTTTGAAAGTTGAAAATACTAATTACTTGATTATGAACATATTTTAAATTTTTTATGATGTAATCACAAATTCACGGTTTTCGGATTTTCCCCCTTACGTGTGCTATAGACCTACCTACCTGCCAAATTTTATGATTCTAGGTCGACGGGAAGTAACCTATAGATTTCTTGACAGACACGTCAGACAGACAGACAACGAAGTGTTCCTATAAGGGTTTCTTTAATTCCTTGTGAAGTACGGAACCCTAAAAATTAAATTTAAATTGCTGTCGTCAGTGCCTCGTCGACTGAATGCACTTATTACAAACAAGAGGGATCAATTGATTGTTCTCAGAAGAAACTCGATCTTGGTACTGTATTTTGCATGTCATGATAACAATAATAAAATTGTTCGTGGCTTGCCTACGTAATGAATAGGCAACTGTGCAGTATGTAACTACCTGCCCACTTGTTAAGACGATTATGATGCCAATGTTAAGTGCATAAAGTGATATAAATGATTTTTGACTTTACTAGATCTGATATTGATACATTATGTCATTAGGTCATAGAAAAAGACAGTCACCAGATACAAAATATTAACCTCTCATTTACCTTTACAAAAATGTCTTATAGAGCTACAGAAGTACCGCACCTAGTTCAAGAGACGCAATTCAAAAGTACCGCCTGCCTACTTAGCCTGGAATAGAAGAGTCAAAACAATGCGTTTTTACTAAACCCTGGCCTTGTTCACTGATCTAGTCAAAGTTAAAAATCTAGAATAATAATCCGAACGACTTTGTCCGCGTGAATTTAGTTTTTAAAACCCGTGTTTTTTGAAAATCCCGTGGTAACTCTTTGATATTCCGGGATAAAAAGTAGCCTCTTACATATTCAGGATGCTAGTTATCTCTGTACTAAATAGATGATGCCTATGAATTCATCCCACGTGGATTTTTCTTACCTATCTACCATACGTACCTATTTAAAAATCTGAGGGAACTCTTTGATTTTCCGGGACAAAAGTCCATCTCCGGGATGTAAGTTAACTCTGTACCTTTCTTCAAAATCAGTTGGACGTATGGGGTTGTGAAAAGACAAAACCTAGCAAATAAACAGACACATTTTCACATATTTTATAATATTAGTTTATAATGTAGATTTTGATGTAGCAAAATATCTCTGCGATGAAAGATTAAAAATAAAAATATAAAATTATATGACAAGCCACATGGCAGTCACTGGAGATTGGAGAAGAACAGATGCTATAAAAAGGAATTTGCCATAAAAAAATTGACTTCATTGGCAGTTAGCACGCGCTAATCTTTCTTGTACACCATCTGGACGAAACAGATGTGCAATTTATAAATTAGTCACCATGTTGTTCTTAATTACCTATTTAAAAATAGAGCTTGAAAATTATATATGTATAATGTATACAGAGGTGCATTTCCACCAGAGATGTGCAACGTGCTTGGATGGGTGTGTGTCAAAACCACCAAGAATCACTTGATTTTCATAGCATATTTTAGTTTAGGTCTGGTAGAAAGGGGCTCAACGAAGTTAAGTTTTTTACATACTAGTTGAAGCGAGGCATATAATTGGCTGCGTTTGTACTTTGTATTAAACTACAAAAAAAAGACTATTTGACTGATATAGAATAGGTACCTAATTACTAGTTACCACTAGCTGCTACCATTAGACCTACTACCTATAAGTTTCTTTATGGCAAGCCAAATGTGCTCCATATAATACGACTCATTTCGCAATATAAAAAATTCGTTAAGACGTGTAAGAAGTAAGAACCATATTCGGTTTCCGCTAAAGCCAAGCTCGAAACGTGTCCCTGTGTTTAGCTTTCGAGGCGAACCAAATTTGGAGGGACAAGTATGATAAAAACTTGCCAAAAGTGATTAATTGCTTATCTCGCTTTGATTTCAAAGTGATCTGACGCCTGCTCGTGAAACATAAAATGGCTTTATAGCTGTTAGGCTGGCGAAGATTGACGAGGTACGAACTACGACCTAATGGTACTTATGCTGTTAAGTATACCTTATCTACATTTATAGTACGCGACAGGTCGAGATGGCAATCGGGCAGGGAACGGCCCCGCACAGCCCCCGAGTTAACCCGGCGCGGGAAGCGCGAATGACGCCTGGGTGTGTGGGGCGTCCCCCCACCCCACACACCCACACGCCATCCTCCTGCCATCTCAACCTGTTGCGGACTATAGGTAAGTAAGTAGGTACATAAAAAAAGGATATAATTGATTGATTGATTGACATAACATCTACGTAGTACATACGCACAGCTTAAACTTTAGAGCCTCAATAGCTCAACAGTTAAAAGTGCGGACTGAAACTCGAAAGGTCGCCGGTTCAAACCCCACCCGTTGCACTATTGTCGTACCTACTAGAGTGAAGTGTGAAGCGTGAAGCGTGAAGCGTGTGCTAGGCACACGCTTCACGCTTTATTGGAGAGGAAATGGTTAGTCTAGGGGCCCAGGGCTACTATTCTTTCTAAAAAAAATAAAAATAAACACACACAAACTTTCGCCTTTATAATATTAGTGTAAAGTATGAAGTGTGATAGTGTGATTCTGCTTGAATAATAAAATATCCAATTTCAGGTGAAAATATTTTAAAGAGTCGATGCAGTAAGTACACTGGTACTGATTCTGAGCACACCTAAATTTTAGAGTATTGACATCCTCTTCTTATTAATATAATATGAAAAGGACAGTTTGACAGTTTTTTTAATTTATTTAGAGCCATATATAATTCAAACCTCGTGACTTTAGCTGCCAGTCGCGAGCCTATTGTTTAAATTTGTAGCGTGTACTAAAGTTAAGAGTCTTTAAATGTAAATTTCATCTTTTTGTAGCAAGTATAAAATGAAAAAGATGCAGATACGCTAAATTTAGTTTAGAGAAAGACAACAGAATCGGCGCCAGTTGGTACTGGCGCCGATTCTCCCAACCTACCTAGGTTGGTACCTAAGTAGTGAAACTGGCTGGCTGGGTGGGAGTTGGGAGTTGGGACATTCGTCTGCGCCCTCGACCCTTCGCCCTTAATCTTCACATTCTAGACAGGGTGTTTAACTTCAACAAAATTAAAAGCTCTTTGCAAGTACTTAACTATCCAGGCTATCAACCTACACGTATTAGGGTTCCGTTATACCCGAAGGTTGTCAACGGGACCCTATTACTAAGCCTCCGCTGTCCGTTCGTCCATCTATCTGTCAGCGTGCTGTATCTCATGAACCGTAATAGATAGAGAGTTACAACTTTCACAGAATTTTTATTTCTAGTGGCGCTGTTTTAATAATAACTAAAAATTTCAAAACGGCCCTGAACTACATCAGGAGGTTGGTTCATGGTTGGAGGATGGTAGGTATATTAAAGTTATTAGAGTCATTAAAGTTTTACCAAAAGATAGTGAGTGTCTAAAGGCTACCACACTGCTCGCGTTATCGAGGCGAGTGAGCTAGACGTATCTAAATAATATTTTTGAAATATTTGTGCCTACCTAACCCTCCATTTCAAGTAGGTAAGTAGGTAGTTGTAAACATTATTTTAATTGCGAACTTCCTAACGATGCTCATATAAGGACACTTTCAACGTTCTACATCCTTATAAAACAAATCGACTATCGTGGTATCCAACAGCTGCTATTTTTCCGTTTTAATTAAATTACACACATTTCAATGATTTCTTGATATGGAATCTTAAAGAAAGAACAACCTAAGTAACATTAATAAATAGTATCTACTACTTGCACCGCAGACCGCATGCGAATTGCTTTAGTAAAATACAACCGTAAAATACCCACTAGCCGTTGTCTTCGCCCTTGTCTGTGTCTACTCCTCATCCCTTGGGCTTCAGCTGAGTATCAAGTTCTGGTGGACCGATCAAAGTTCGAGCAATATCATTCTAGTTATTATTAGACAAAGAGACTATAAATTTTACCTGCTTAGCAATTAAATAACAACAAATGGGATTCAACCTGCATCCCTCTGGCTATCGCAGCCTTGGCGTGCCTTTAATCCGGTCCATTCACCGCTGTAATAACGAAATTTTCGATATGTATCATGCACTAAACCGATTTTGATAAAATTTGGTACATAGATAGCTTGCATTTCGGAGACCAGAAAATCAGAATTCTCATGGGATTTTAAAAAAACCTTAAGTACCTACTCCACACCGACGAAGTCGCGGATATCATTTAATTTTCATCACTACCCATCACTATATCACTACCTAGTTTAAGCGTAAGTCAGAAAAGCAGGTTAAATTTAACTAATTTTATAACTTATTAAAATTTTCCCTCATAAAAGCTTGCACGTGGATATAGATCACAACGCGTAGAGGCTTATCGAGAGTTTTAATCTTTATAATAACCTAACTGCAATATTAACTTGATTAGGGCACAATTGCTATTGCAACCACATAATCAAAATAGCGACCTAAACACAAAAAGTATTTAATAGTCGTCCAGTCTCGAGTCGGAACGAGACTGGCTTAAAAATCTTCAAACACCGGTATTCATACAAATCGATTCAAGATGGCTTCCCCGCCACAGATCGCGTGGCATCGGACGAGTCAAATATTGTCTAATTCATTAAACTAACTTCAATAAGCGAACACTAGGTATATTATAAATGCGAAAGTGTGTTTGTTTGTTGGTTTATTTGTTTGTTGGTTTATCCTTCAATCACGTCGCAACGGATTAACGCGATTTTTTTCATAGGTATAGTTTATGACCTGGATGGAGAGAGTGACATAGGCTACTTTTAATCTGGAAAATCAAAGAGTTCCGACGGGATTTTTAAAAACTTAAATCCACGCGGACGAAGTCGTGGGCATCATCTAATTTTGATATTTTCATAAACACTAGAACATCATAGTGTTCGCATAACGATTACTTCGTTACCGCATTGCCTTGTTTCCATATTTGAATACCAAATTGGCCTGTGACCTATATTAGGCGAGGAGTTAAACGCTTTATGCTAAACACCTAAGTTTAACATCGCCGAGAATCACACTAGTAACATAATTCCGTGTAAGACTCTTCACATACCTACTTAGTACCTACCTATTTAGATTTTAGATTAGGTATAGTTACTAGCGTAGCGACCGCCTCGGCTTTGCTTGCGACCTTATTCCTTGCCTACATCATAATTATAAAGGAAATCTCTCGTCCAAGGGTCCTTTGGGGTGGGCATTGATGAGTAAGTCAGTGAGTCAGGACTTTTCTTTTTACATAGGTACCTATTTAGATTTCGGTGTTATCAGTGTAGTACGAAACCACTGATCTTTTACTAAACCTTAATTCGGAGATATTTTTTTATTAGTTGGTTGGTATTACAATGCTACAAGATTCTTTTAGAAATAAATAAGGAATGAAAGTGCATTAATTTGTTGTTGGAGTGACAGATAATAAACACAGCATACAAATGTAACATTTTCATCTGTGACACCACCCCAAATGGGTGTACAATGAGTGTACAGCTCAGCATAATGTCTTGTATCATATTTTATGCGTCAACACGCATAAAATGCAGGACGCTGATTTTCAGCAGTGACCCGGGGCTGTTTATGTACTTAAGGTGACGCAGGACGCTCGACCGAAATTGGCAGCGCACGTGGGTAACATGTTTGCTTTTCACTTGACATTGTATGAGAAAGTTGAGAGGCACGATGATTTTCACTGAAATCAAGCGCGCGAAAAGGGTTTAGGAAAAGTATTTTTGAGAAAAAACTGCCGAATTTATGTTGGCAACGTAAAGTTATTTCAACTAATGAATAAATAAACAACGTCTAATGATAAATTCTTTTAGAATTTTCATATCCCTAATCTTATTTATTTACGCCCAAAGTTGTCATTAATTTAGTGTTAAAATAGGAATCTTTTGAGCCTCGTAACTTTTAAATCAATATTTTTTTCAATATTTTATATATCAATAAACCTAGATAATGACGAGATAAATCGATATAATTCTTAGTTTTGTGCGTACAATATCGAATATTGTTGTATTTTCCCTCCTACGTTTGTATGGAGAAAGCACCGAACTGAGCTACCTTAAACATCTCTTTCAGGAAGTAAGTAATGAAAGTCATTTATATTTTATTGATGACTTGATGAGTGTGCGCCGTGCGCGTGATCCTTTTACCATAGCATTAACTAAATTTGGGTCGCCAAGATGGTCCTCATTATTCCATTAACTGTAATACGACTACAAATTACAAAATGTACCAATCTTTTGGACATTTCTTTTCCCTAAAGATGAGATGGCGTGTTTTGTCCGATATCGGATGTCTCTAATACAGAAATAACTATAGATATTCGTCGTATTGTATCGACGACGCAAGCAACGCAGCAATCGAGACAAAGGCCACCGAGCCCACCCGCAAGTGCCTATACCTATGTCTAGTATAAAATGACCATATTATTTCTTCATATGTACTAAATAAAATGAAAATTTAATATGCAATTAGTTTGTCCTTTTCTTTGTTTACACGCACATCTCATCAAAATAGTACACCGATTAGGAAAAGATTATCTCAAAGTTTAAATGTATAAAGTCGGACTTTAATAAAATTAAATAAGTCGATGTGCAGACGTAGCAACTTTAATTGAAGCAACTGGCAACTTTTTACAAGTTTAAGTTTAGTTTGTAACGGTTGTTATTATTGTTGTCAATAACGAAACTCGCAACTATTGAGTTACCTACTATTATTTGGGTAGTTCCTTGAAATATATTATGAAAATCGACAAAACAGCTAGTTTCGGGTTGCCTATCGGAGGTAGGTACTTCTGAGCAGAATTAAAGTAAGTTCTTAAAGTAGGCTCTTAGGCTGAAATCTATAGAGCGTGCTTTGACTTTTCTTAGACTTAAGTCACTGTTAAAACGAGAGAGATTTATGCCAGCTATATAACGTTGTCTCTTTTTAACCGTGTCTTAAGTGACTTAAGTACATCATATTCTGACTATACATAGGTATCTGTTACAAACCTTTACGTAAGCCTACAAGCTAACAAAATGTAGACTAAAAGTTCCCATGTAATTCTAGCTTGACATTAATTACACACAAGAACACTGAATTAATAAATTAAAGGCGGTACGAATCGCAATCGGAGGATCGTTACTATAGCTACTATTGTAACAACAAAGGGTTTGAAATACATGTGAGCGTTAAGTGTACTTCGACGTAAAACAATCGCGTTTGTGATCCTTATGCCTTTACAATAAGATCTAAAATACAACGAATACATCTTGATTTGTGTACAAGGAGTGCAGGATGGTGTTCGCGATAAAAGTGTGGCAATTAATTCGAATATCTCGTTCACAATTTCGTATTCCGCGAAATTAGTTCTCCCAAGCAAAATTCAACTCAAAAAGATCGTTTTGCAATTTTCGTTTGATTCTACATTCCTGACTGACGAGATTGTGAGATGACCTGACCTGAGTGTGGACATCTCACCACACTAAGTACGCCAAAAACGCAAAATGTAAAGAAATGTTTGGAAATTACCAAACCTGCAAGACATTCATAAATATTAAGTCTTCTTAAATTTTAAGGGTCTCTTATAGGTCTATACTTAACTTAAAGATGTCCTTAAATTTTAAGGGTCTGTGTTAGTATGGGGAAAAAACTAATTTCCTTCAAAAAATATTTTTTTGTTAAAATAGGTTTAAAACATTGTTTTTTTTAATAATTGTGACTAGGTAAGAGAGCGATTTGGCATTTCACGCAGATAATTATTCTATTAGCTACCAATGCGCTTTGGAGTTACATGGGGCATAAAGATATTTTTAGTTCAACAGAATGCCAACCTATAACTACTAATAATTAATTGTATAGTATCTATTAAATGTATTTATTACAAAGTGCACTTCTGGTTTCAGCCCTTCTATTGCCTATGAGTATATCTGCCTAATTATAGCCTAACGAAGGGAAATAAGCCCTTTACAACACCACGCACTTCCGGTGTAACTAATCAGTAACAACGATTGTTTCCCTTCCAACAATTCATGTCTATGACTAATCGTAAAGAATGAATAATGATAAACTTTTAAACCATGCCTTAGCTATAATAAATAATTGTTTCTGTGATTTGTGTAAAAATGGGTAGTTACTGTAATAAAACGAGGCTGGTTGACCAACAACTGAATTTATTTTGAGAATACCCTCATGTTCTATAATATAATTACACTACATCTTTCTTTTTCTATACTGAAAAACAATTGATGTTTGTGACATGCATTACAATTCTAATACATTAAATTTCTATTCATCTCCTCATATTACAAAATCCATACCATATAACACATTCCATTAATAATCCGATATAAAATAACAATGCACAATACAAAATAACATTACTAGTAGTACCCACTTAAAATAATTATCATTGCTAAAATTCATCAATAGATAAAATAAAATAAAAATTATGTACAAGTTACACTACCAATCTACACAACAACAGTACTATTCTGAATTATTTTTATTGTTTAAACGGCAAGCCCTTCTCGTGCGACGAGGCAAGGCACAATCCTGCAGCAAAACAGCGTCTTTCGACGTCATTTTGGCTGGTCCCGTACCCATGAGATTAGTATCTGCAACCGTACCGGACTCACCTGTACTCGCACTAGTTTCAGTTGAACGTGTCTCGCAATCATTGTGCCTTCCCTCGGACGTCTGTTCGCCCTTTCTATTTACCAGATGTCGCCTATTGCGCCTATATATACGCCTGGTTTGGTCTTCTACAAAATAAGACCTAGGTTCCGCAGTCTGCTGAACCACTTTCGCAAGCTTGCGTTCCTTGCCGTCTACTATCACAACCTTATCATTCGTGTGAAGCGGTGGAAGGGGTTTCGCAGACCTATCATAATTTAGTTTTTGTTTTTGTTGATGCTTCAATATAGCACTATAATTTCTTTTACGATCGACTGTTTCATCCAAGAGTTTGTGATATGTAGGCAACCGCGTGTTTAGTCTCCTACCCATAAGAATTTGCGCGGGCGAATCGATATTTTCTCGTGGCGTAGTTCTCAAATTTAACAGCCCTATGTAATAATCTTCGCCCGAGTCGCAACATTTCTTTAGTAAGTTTTTAACAGTACGGACACTCCGTTCACTTTTACCATTACTCTGTGCATATAAGGGAGAAGATGTGACGTGTTTGATATCCCATGCACTAAGGAAGGCCCGAAATTCACTAGATACATACGCAGAAAAATTGTCAGTCACTAATTCGTTTGGTATTCCATGTCTTGCGAATTGTTCTTTCATAGCCTTTATTATAGACTTACTATTTATAAGATTTAATTCTGTAACTTCAACAAAGTTAGAGAAATAATCTACTAAAATGAGATAATACTTCTTCCTATACTCGAATATATCCGAGCCCACTTTGAGCCAGGGTACATCAGGAATAGAGTGCGGCAACATCGGCTCCCGGCCCGGCGCCGGCGCATACCGCTCGCACGTCGCGCACTCGCGCACCGCGCGCTCGATGTCGCGCGACATGCCTACCCAGAACATCACTTGTCGCGCGCGCCGCTTGCACCGGTCCATACCGAGATGCCCCTCGTGAATTCTCTGTAACATATCTCCTCGTAAGGCTCTTGGGATATACAACAAATAATCCTTTAATATTAAACCATCCACATATTGAAAACTTTCACGATAAGACCAAAAAACTCTAAGATTAACTTTTACGTCGTATTTATTTCTAGGCCATCCTTCTACTATATACTTCAGTATTTCTTGGCATTCTTCATCTTTTTCTATATGTTCTTTTATCAGCCTTAGCTTTTGATTGCTGAACTGTAAATTATTAATCATAAAACAAGTCTGAGCCTCCAAACTTTCATTAAATTTTTCATACATATAATCTGATAACGGCGCACGAGATAACGTGTCCGCTATATACATATACTTTCCCGGAGTATAAGTGACCTTAAAATCATATCTTTGAATCCTTAACAACATGCGCTGTAGCCTCGCGGGAACCGAGGAAAGCGATTTTGTAAAAATAGCTTCGAGCGGTTTATGATCACTCTGTACCGTGATGTCACATCTCCCAAATATATACTGGTGAAAACGTTCACACGCAAAGACGATGGCTAACATCTCTTTTTCTATTTGTGCGTACCGTCGCTGCGTGTCGGTGAGCGTGAGCGAGGCGAACTCGACCGGGCGGCCCCCCTGCAGCAGCACCGCGCCCAGCGCCTCCGAGCTCGCGTCCACCGACAGCACCACGGGCAGCTCGCTGGAATACAACGCTAGTACCGGAGCCGTTGCGATTTTATTTTTTAATAAATTCACTGCTTCCGAGTGCACCGAATCCCAGACCCATTCAGAATTTTTCTTTAATAGATACCTAAGGACTGCTACCGACTGTGAATAATTGGGAACAAACTTCGATAAGTAATTAATCATACCTAGAAACCGCTCCAACGATTTTCTATCCCTAGGCTCAGGCATTTCTAAGATAGCTTTCACTTTATTTACGTCCGGTCTCATACCGCGTTCATCGAAAATATGCCCCAAGTACGTTATTTCTTTAACTCCGAATTTACACTTATCCTTATTAAATCTCATGTCTATTTCCCGTGCCCTCTCTAGTAATCGTTTTAGACGTAAATCATGTTCTTCGCGAGTTCTACCCCAAACTACTATATCATCGATAAAGGAATCGACCCCTTCCAGGTCTTCCAGATGTTGTCGCACCCTCGAATGAAATAATTCTGGCGCACAGCTTATTCCATACGGTAACCGCAAGAACTGGTATCTGCCGAAAGGTGTGCTGAAGGTACACAGGTCGGCGCTGGCATCGTCCAGCTGCAGCATCCAAAACCCACAGCGAGCGTCGAGCACGCTAAAGAAACTCGCCCCGCGAAGTCGCGACGCGAGATCGGTCACCGTCGGCAGAGTGAAATGCGCACGCTTAATAGCGCGATTTAACGGTCGCGGGTCTAAGCACACACGTATATCTCCGTTCTTTTTCGCTGTTATCACAATAGCATTAACCCATTCAGTCGGACGGTGCACTTTACGAATCACGTCCAGTTCCTCCATACGCTGCAACTCACTATACAGTTTATCTTTAAGCCCTAGTGGAACCTTGCGAGCTGGACATATGCTCGGTTGCACCGTTTTATCTATGGTTAATCTGTGTACTCCCGGTAATTTTCCCAGGCCCTTAAATAGATCCCTATAATCATTATCAATATCCAATGCGTCTACCCGCTGTATCAAGCCTAACTTCACACAAGCACTCAGACCTAAAATATTTTGACATTTCATATTACACACTACAAATTTTAGGTTATATTCTACTTGTTTATACTTAAATAATACATAACACTGTCCTATTATCGGCACAATATTACCCGTGTAAGAATGCACACGGCCACGGTAGGGACTTAAATTTTTAAAATTAAGGCCTAATTCCTCATACTCGAATTTTGACAAAATATTTATCATCGATCCTGTATCTAATTTGAATTCTAATTGCTTACCACTAAAGTCCAAAAACGTAGTCCATTCCTTCGGCTTACCATCGCTAATCACATTCACATAAATTAACTCATCATTAGATCCGTCCGATTCACTACTCTCACTTATTTTGTGAACCCGCTTTCCCACTGATCTACACTTCCGGGAAAAATGCCCCCGGGATTTACACGTAAAACAAATAGCTTGAATAGCTGGGCACCGCAGCTCATCACAAAAATCACGGCCGCACCGATAGCAAGCGCGGCCCTCCCGGCGCGGGCGCACGCCCCGGCGCTCCTCGTCGCGCGCCCCACTGGCGGCGGCGGCGCCGCGCCAGGACCCGCGCGCGCTTCTCGACGCCGACCAGTCGCCTCGATCACTGCCTCGTCCAGCCTCGCGACCGCTCCGACCAGCCACTCCATCCACCCGTATGCTCGAACTTGCCTCCTGTATTTGACGACTTTCGTGCCTGGACGCCTCATCAGCCTCGCAAATTTGCACCGCCTTCGCCAGATTTAAATCGTCCGTTCTCAACAGTCGATCTCGCACGACATTGTTAGATATGCCACATACGATCCGATCTTTTATTAAATCATCCGTGAGATGCTCGAATTTGCAATCTTGGCTGAGTAATCTGAGCGCGGTTACATATTTACCTATAGTCTCACCGTCGCTTTGATTTCTTGTAAAAAACTTAAATCTTAACATCGTCACGTTAGCCTTCTTGGTTCCAAAAAAGTTATCAAATTTACTTTTTAAACATTTCAGGTCGTCTGCACTTTCACCTTTATTGTACGTGAATGTAGAATAAATTTCATAACCGTCTGGCCCGATGAGGTTTACCAGCAAGCTGGCCTGTACATCCTGAGTTTCTTTTATTATCCCGGATGCCTTGAGGAATATTTCGAATTGCTTCCACCATTTTGACCACGCCTCAGCCCGCACGGCTGGACTTCCTTCTATATTTAGCTCCGGTGGCGGTCGTGCGTGCTCCATTCTTACTTATTTTCAATAATCACTTTACTAATATCACTTTTATTGCTTATTATTTAATTATCACATTACTATTACTCTTTAATTTATCATTTTTCACTCTCGCCGCTGCCACCATGTAATAAAACGAGGCTGGTTGACCAACAACTGAATTTATTTTGAGAATACCCTCATGTTCTATAATATAATTACACTACAGTTACGTAGTTACAAACATTTGTAAGCATAGACGTATAATGGCCCGCGACAGGTCGTGATAACAATCGGGGTATGAGGCGCCGTCCCCCGCCGCGCATAGCACCCACGCTCGCCCGCATCGGGTTAGCGCGGGGGCTGTGCGGGCACTGCAATTGTGCGGGGCGTTCCGTCCCCGATTGCCATCTCGACTTGTCGCGCACTTTAGATAGGTACATAAAAAAATTTAGATATACTTACCTACTCAAAAAATATTACTTACTTACCTAATACAGATTTATTATAAGTCGGTAAGTAATTAAAATAATATCTCTGATTTTTGTGATAAATACCTATATTTTTTAACAAACCTTTTAACATATATTTTATTTATTACAGTCCCCCATGAGCTTTCGCAGCATCAGATGAACTGAGCCTTTTTTAAATTCTCCCCTTGATGGGCGTATCAAATATAAGGAATGCCGCCAAATAAAGCTGCTGCAAACAGTAGGTAGGTATATAAAATTAGAATACCTACCAGAATAAAAATTTCGTAAGTACCAATAGTACACGACTGGTCGATATGGCAATCGGGGAGAGAAAGCCCCGAGCAGCCTCACAGCCCCCGCGCTAACTCGGTGCGGGCGAGTGCGGGTGACGTGAGGGTGTGCGGGGCGTTTCCCCGCCTCATACCCCGATTGCCATCTCAACCTGTCGCGGTCTATAGATAGTTAGGCAGGTACCTAAAGAAATGAAACGAAAACTTCTCACGAAACCCGAAAATGTTTGTAACAGTCCCGCCTTGTCATATTTCTTCTGATACGCTGCCAAGTAGAACACGGACGCGGGACGCCCGTCTTAATTCCTCAATCCGGATTCCGGACGGACCACCCATGAAGATGAGACCTAAAACAGCATTAAAAGTATAAACCAAACGATCACTATCCTTTTATAATCAACTAACAACGTTTGGTGTGACGTAAAATCTTATATACTACGGGTACAGGTGAGATTGCAGGCAAGGGCTAACTTGTAAGTATCTGAATAAATAAAAAACCTTCAACCTCTAAGATTTCAGTTAGCCATTTCCGCTAAAGCTTCAAAAATGGTTTGATATTAATTAATTTACTTAGTTCAAAATAAGAATGAAAATCTTTTTGCAAAGGTATGTATCAGGCTTAGATGAGGTATCAAGTATCTACCGTTTGAACATTTTAACTCTAAGTACTTGCTTTCATCTAATTTCTAACCGCAGTCTCTAATCGTTAAGTACCTAAGATTGAGTTAAAACGAGACAGATTTATGTGAGAGATATAGAGCTCTGTCTCGTTTTAACCAAACTTAAGTAACGATTAAGCAACTTTGAGTACGGCTGTCAAATGCCTAAAGTAATTTTTTTTTCTTCGGATTAAAATATATTATAAATCACGTCATGCATTGCCAGATACTCAGTGTCATGGGAACCCCCGCCAGACACCCTGAAAAATTAATTTATTAAACTTTATGGGTGTCTGGAAGTGAGTTGCCACCATACTACTGTCTTGAACAGTGGCGTGCACAGGAGTTCAAGCCAGGGTATGCATTTAGGTATGAACTTATTTTACGGCAGGTGATAATTCAAAATAACCATTGATTTATTACAATAAGGGTAAGCAGTGCGTTTATGCTTCTATGAGCTGCACGCCACTGGTCTTGAACGTATGTATTTTATAAAATAACGAAGGCTGGCACGCGCTGGCTTTTAGTCCTTTAGCACACACACCAAGATTCAAGAATATAAAAATACAATAGGTATATGTAAGTTAAGCCACAACAAATTGCCATTTAAATGCCATTCCACCCTCCGTCTCGTTAATAATGAAACCTAATGATTTAGCGGTTAAGTTTCACCCTTGTCTACTATTAGCTTGTAATGACATCGAACTTACAAAAATAACTTAATGGGTATTTCTACTCTTAACAACTTAACCTCCAATCCGGGTTTATTAGTCTTGGGATGACCCTAGTATGAATCAAACGCAGTTCCAATGTCCACAGTCTTATATTCAGGTACACTTGTCACATCCACTTAGTTTATATCTAGCTTAATTAATCACCTAGTACTTATATCTCGCTTAATTACTTTTATATCGTTCCTTTTTTTACTCCCGCGCGCTCTCGCACCTCGACTCGCCGGTGACAGCTGGCCGGTTTTTCTGTGTTGCCCACAGTCGTCCATCCTGCTCCAGATATGTCCCCATATCTGACCACTCGGCCTTCCAACCGAGGGTAATGCCCTCATACCCATAACTCAATAGGAGCAACATAGAATACCTTAACAGTCCTATATTATAATTAATATGATTAGTATAATAATTCCTCTAACAGATCAAAGCTAACATTGTTAGATTTAACAAGTGCACAAAACAAGTGCCAACGAGACCTACAAAATACTGGTATCAATAATCATTATGTACATTGCAATCAACATCTGTAAGTCTAATTCTTATAAATACACAACAAATCACACTGAGATAAGTAAATAGTAAATACTATAAGTCATTCTGATTTAAGCTTGATATTAAGAAAATTCTATAATCTAGTTATTGTTAGTGATATACGTATACAACCAATTCACAATAGTATAATCAAATATTGAAATCAACACAATTTATGTTAATACTTAATACAAGGAAATTATAGTGAAATCACTAATTTAATTTTTAAATATTATTATGAACTACATATTCTTCAAGTTTGTATTTGTATTTAGTAATACGTGAATAAATATTTGCATGGCAAATGTGGCAATACTAATTATGAGAATTATAAAACATCTTTGGTAAATTGCATTTAAAGCGAATAAAATATAATCAAACTTAAACAAAACAACAACGAGGAAAGAAAAGAAGGATAGTGAATTATCACCAACTTGAATTCTGAGTGCTAAGTACTCTATGATTTTAAACCATGTCACTATCCGTTTTCAATTAAAGTAAGTTTGTTTGCCCTTTCCTTCTTACCACTGTAATGACATGAATTCTAATCCTACATAATGCTCTAATGCAACACAAATACAATATTTTCACTAGTATAAACATTTTAAGAGATATGGTAAGAGTGGTTGGATCCCATTGACCATTACTAACACTTTATATAAAATTAATCACAAAGTTCTACAATATACCAATGTACCTAACTACTTCTGTAGAGTTCATAATTTCTTTAAACTTAAAAATAAATTAAAAGAATATCTTATAATCCAATGTTCTCATACAATTGATGAATATTTGATATGAGTTGACCTTGATTATAATGTCTTTGTAGTGTTTCATGAATTATCAATTTGACTATCGTGAATTGACATTTAATTATTCTCAAGTGGTACCTACTGATTGACACCGTTGAAAAAAATAATAATATTACAATATAAGTATGTAACGTAAAACAAATAATAAGAAAACAATATGCCAATCTTTAATTGCATATATGTAGTATTATACTAAGCAATATCGGTAAGTATATGAATAATGATTGTAAAATATTTTTGCAGACCAGAAAGGCAGAGATGTCGGCACAGATATTATGTGACCATATTTTGTACTCTACTTGAATAACAATAAAAGATAATTACCTATCAAATTGAATTATTGAATATTGAACCAATATTCTTGATGTCTACGAAATCAAGATAAATAATATGGTTAAATGTAGTTGTTATTATTAATAAGTACTAAGATCGAAACAAACCACAATGTATTCTAAGGAGAACCCAATAATCATATTATTTCAGAAATTTAAAGAAACATGAATCCACTAATTGATAATGATACACAGTACAGATCACTATGAGATCTACAATGTGCACAATGTAATCCTATATTTTCAAATAACTGAGACGACTGCCTCTGACTGTATCTCGATTGTAGTACAACAAATACTATTATTAATATAACAAAATAAGTCACAATGATGTTAGCCAAGGTATTATTGTATTATTATAAACTCGTTACCCGTGGTGCCCCATATCATCCTTGCACTAGGGGTAGATGCATGCATAACTGTGTCTACCATAAGCCCCGTAAGTGCGATAGAGAGCGCAACAGACGGCGTTTTGTTGCCCCATTTTATTGTCTCGCAAGCAATGAGTCCTGGATGGCACTATAGACTTAATTGATGTAACATACAAAAAAATCTGATTTCTGGAAACTTCCATTCTTGTACATTCTTGAGCGCGTAAGGACGAACGATGCCAGAGACCCTCGTCCTCTTATGATAATATGGTTAACTTGAACACGGTGATTGAGGACAGACAGCACCCAACGCTGCACCAACCCAGCGTCATGCTGAGCCGTGAATTGCTGCATCGGTCACCGTTGCTTGTCTCGTGTCAGTGTGTGACAAATGAATGACAAAGATGTAGGAAATTATTTCGTGATACATTGGTGTACTTATACGCTTTGATAACATGTCAGCGATCCATACATTAATACCTAGCGAGTGAAGTAAGCAAGCCTTCGTGCGCGAACTGCTTATATAGTCTATTGGAATAGATGTTACTTGAAATAGTATTTAAGAATTTGCTCTTTACTGTGCTGTTTCCACCAAACATCAACGTAATACAATGAGTGACTGCGAAGATGTGCATTAACATGAACCGATATTTAGCATTTACAATCAGCATGTCATTTTAGATCTACTTTAAAGGGTCTATACAACTTCTACTACGTACCGAATTCAGCAAGACATAATTAATATATTATTACTGAATACGTCCATTATAAGAACTTTAATTTGAATTTAAGTAACCCTTGAACATTAGTAAGTATCTGCTAGAACAGGTAAAGTGATTTCCAACCATGATATCTACTTCTGTACCCCTATTCTGTAGATAAATCTATTATTATTAATAAAAAGGATACACCCTTTCCACTTGCCGACCCCGATTTAGTCTGCTTGTTTTCCATCAAATTAACTGGACTCCCTCTTGTCACCATCGCGACCCGATCAGTTGCTGAAGTTCATACTGAAGATCACCGTCCACTCGCATCGGGATTATCGAATCAGGTTTTACCAGACTATTATTTTTCGTCATTTTTCAGACGCTTCGTCAGTCGTTTTCCAATTCGTTTGTTGGTTCTTACTAGGACCAGCTTTTGTCACCGGAATACGATCCATTGTTTACGTCAGTATTGCCACCTTCCATTTGTCATTCTTGATTCCTTATTCTTAGGTTTATATTATAGTCAATGCTACCCTCCTTTGGCACGATTGCTACAAAATCAAAAATTTCCACTTGCTGTATGTCACAATTGGGACATGAATTAAATTTTCCAATAACAATATGTCTCATTTGGAACATATAAAATAGACAACCTTTGACACAATTGGGACAAGGTATATTACATAAACTATTCTCAGCAATTACCGCTTATCACACCAGGAATAAGTCCATACATAAGTCGGTATTCTTTTCTCCCATTTGCCACTTGGTTCATCATAAAATATTCTCAGGAATCACCGCTTATCACACCAGGAATAAGTCCATACATAAGTCGGTATTCGTTTCCCTTATTTGCTTGTTGGGTTATCATAAAATATTCTCAAGAATCACCGCTTATCTCACCAGGAATAAGTCCATACATAAGTCGGTATTCTTTTCTCTCATTTGCCGGTTGGTTCATCATAAAATATTCTCAGGAATCACCGCTCATCACACCAGGAATAAATCCATACATAAGTCGGTATTCTTTTCAACTATTCTCAGGAATCACCGCTTATCGCACCAGGAATAAGTCCATACATAAGTCGGTATTCGTTTCCCTGATTTGCTTGTTAGGTTATCATAAAATACTCTCAAGAATCACCGCTTATCACACCAGGAATAAATCCATACATAAGTCGGTATTCTTTTCAACTATACTCAGGAATCACCGCTTATCGCACCAGGAATAAGTCCATACATAAGTCGGTATTCGTTTCACTTATTTGCTTGTTAGGTTATCATAAAATACTCTCAAGAATCACCGCTTATCACACCAGGAATAAATCCATACATAAGTCGGTATTCTTTTCAACTATACTCAGGAATCACCGCTTATCGCACCAGGAATAAGTCCATACATAAGTCGGTATTCGTTTCACTTATTTGCTTGTTAGGTTATCATAAAATACTCTCAAGAATCACCGCTTATCACACCAGGAATAAGTCCATACATAAGTCGGTATTCTTCTCTCTTATTTGCTCCTTAGGTTATCATAAAATACTCTCAAGAATCACCGCTTATCACACCAGGAATAAATCCATACATAAGTCGGTATTCTTTTCAACTATACTCAGGAATCACCGCTTATCGCACCAGGAATAAGTCCATACATAAGTCGGTATTCGTTTCTAATATTCTCAGGGATCACCGCTTATCACACCAGGACTCAGTCCATACATAAGTCGGTATCCTTTTCTCTCATTCACTAGTTGTCAGTTTGTTTAGAGTCTAAAAATAATAATCACATTCATAACAATGACACGTTATATCATAACAATATTAAACACCATTTTTATTTTTTTTAATTCGCTTCCTCAAGACAGCCACCAGAAGCGATTATTTGTGTACAGTCAATAGAATGAATATTATAGTGTCAACGGTTATGGCAAACCCGCTAAGTGTTTGCTCCCTTAATACCTCATTTGATTAATCTTCTTCTTAATTTGCTTTATGGCTTTTAGTAATTTGATTAATGATTTGAAAGACTAGTTATCGAGACTACTGAACTCAATACTCAAATCGATATTCTTAACTATTTGTGGGGTATCTACAGTAGTAAACATCTTTAGGTCACCGTGGGCTCTACCGCGGTTGTTTGACAGCTACAATGTCACGATCGCAATCATCTCTGATTGGTTAATGCTCGCTCACTATTGGCCACAATGCATTGTTGCAACAAGAATCGCACAAATTCAGCCAATCAGAACAATAATGATTGATGCAGGTTTTAGACAATCGCCCTACGTGTAATGTCTGCAAGTGATAATAATTGTGCAACTCGTTTGAAATTTTAATGTAATTTAAGGGCACACACACAAGAGAGCAATCCGTCTTTTGTTTATAATAATTATATTAATAATTTATTTATTTAGTAAAAATATGCATCTCATAAGCTCCTTTTTCCAAAGTCAAATAGCTAGTCAAAATTTGGGCAGTAAAAGTAGGGAATCCGTTTCTCCACTATTTATCCGATGGGGCTTGCAAGGTTAAGATTTACACTTCTCTGTATACTGACAATTTCATTTCTTATTTCAAAACCTAAACCTAAGTCAGAGATCGAATTATTCGTGCATTATTTATACCCGAGAAACAACGATATGATAAAATTATGTGTTAGTAGGCTATATAAAGAAATACAACAATCCAGACCCTGTAATACATAACATTGCCACAGTCATTGCCACTTCATTTAATAACACCTTCGTAACTCTCTTTTGTTATTAGAGACACATGTTTCAAAGTTTCCTTTACTCGTACATAAAAATTGAACTTCGTAACTTAGTATTTCTTTCTAATTTCTATTATTACAGCAGATAGTATCATCTATTAAGTTGGTAAGCCAATCCAATAATAACAACAGTAAATAATTTATTATGTACTTGGTAGTTAACCTGTTGTTCAGTGCGTGTTTTTCTGAGGTAGTAAGTACCTAAAGGCTTTGATTTATGGTAGCAGATTGTACAACAAGGGCACCAAACAAGCCACTTGAGCCGAGTTATAAACACTGCTTTTCACTTCGATTGCGAGGAAATGTAACAATAATATTACTATAAGTACATATCTATAGATTGTCCGAAAAGAGTAGGGATTAAATGAGGGTGCTGTAATGAGTTTGTAGGTATAGGTCGCAACCTCAATACAAGTGCAAAAGTTCACTGGCACCATAGAAATTACATACATTCTTTCTCATCCATATGTCATTCAGAGAGACTGTTGTTTACCTATAAATACCTTGTGCATAACAGCATGAAACGCACTTTAGTCGTCTTATAGCCAGCGTAAAATAGAACCTTACGAGCATGAGAAGTGGAAACGTATTTTTATTTTATTATTATTTTTATTTTCCGAATTCTAAAAATCACGAATGCATGTCATCTATTAGTATAAGAGGATGTCAGCTACTAGTGACTTTATATGAATGTGATAGCTCATATAATTTTACCTTTTTAATTATAAAACTCTAAGAACATTTGAAAGAACCACTGTTATGCTGATAAATAAATATTTTAATTCAATTCCATTTATTTATTTTCATCTGATCTGATCAGTTAAATTCACTTTAGGTTAATATAATAATGATTCAATTCATTTTCCTTTCATAACCTCACCTCTCCTTAAATGGTAGTTGCAGCCAATGTAATTTATAATTTTCACAAGGGTGAGCAAACGGAACAAAAGTACATACTAGCACTTAATATAAATTTTATTGGTATAAGAATCAAATAAAATTCCAACATCCACATGGCTACTTCGTGAGCATAAGTGTTGTATGTCTTTCTGTTTCTGGTATGTACATAGTTAGATTAATTCAAACCTGATATTTCATACCCTATACCTACTAGGTATTCAAAGTAATCTAATAACTCTAATTTGGTCGAATAAGTAAACCTACAGATTCAAAATAGGTTCAATGTTCAAAACCTACTTTATCTAGTGGACCAATTAATTATTTATTAGCTGATCCACCCCAGGTAGAATTTTCCAAAATCTTTTCTTTGTGTCCAGTAGTAGCTTAGTAGGGAACTCAAATCATATTTGATTATGCAGGGCCTGCGGGTTGATCTATGTCTGTCAGTACATAATACAGACTATTCAGTCGGTAGATAGGTATTAAATGGGTGCATCTAGCAATCGACTCTATTAGTCTCCCTATCACTGTCTATCATTCTCACAACCATACCATGCCTACCATAGACCCAAATCCAAAAATCTTACATTAAATGGTAGGTAATGAAAACACATGCACCTGACACATATTTCAGGCATTCTATCCTTAAATTGTACTAAAATATTACTATGTGTATAGTTAAGTATGTAATTATTTAATTAAACAAGAATAACTACTCATATTGAGACTATTCAATTCAAAGTTTTAAGACTTTATTTTAGTTACTAGGTAAACTAGATTTGCTTCAATTAACCATAGTAGTATTCAGATGTTTCTTACCTTCTTATTACTGTATTACATAACAATACCTTGAGGTTACACCCTCTATCATAATGAGGCAGCCCGGGATGGCTTTTTTTCTTTTGTATCATTATAACAGGCCTCACACCAAGAGTTACTGTGTTCTTATCCGATCCATGCAGGTACATGACTGCTTCTAATCACAACTTGAAGGTTATGTGCACTTCTCCACCACACCACCACCATCTCTAAAACCACTTGTTCATCTCACATTCGTCGACCTCATCGTCAAGTCGGGGTCACAGGGTCGTGTACATCATCAGAAAAGTTGTCGAACATGAAAAAAATTGTAACAGTTGAATAATCTCGGAAATATTGCATTTAAGCGACACCAGTATCAAGTACATACCTACTTGATTATATCAGACCCCTGTCTGTATATAACCCAAATTTTGCACTAAAACCATTGATTGACCCATTGATGTAGATATGACCGTTGTTATTGTAAGATTATTATTTCTATTTTTAACTAAAGCACATGTACATATTTCTTTTTTTAAAATGATTGTTGAATGATTTAAATTAAGACTTGAATAAAATTATATTGTCAACATTACTTCCTAGATAGATAAAGTTATATATAAATGAGTTAAGTAGATATTATTCATTCTAAATTTTCACATTTTATTATGCTATGATAATGTACTATAGGTAATAATTTGCACACTCAGTTATTGGTTGAATGTGTTAGATCAAAACAGATTTAAGACCAAATTGTACCACATTCTAGCAAATAAACTCTACTTTTTTATTTCTACACTAGCTCATGTATCAAGTACTTACCTACATAATAATCTAATTGTTTTCTTGATTCTACTTTAATATAGGTAGGTGCCTATTTGGTTTAAAGTATTTCATATCACTTATTACCTTATTTCGATTTTAAAATACAAGGTGTTAGTACTACGGTGCGTTGCATCCAGTCTTGAAATCAATACTAATACTACTTATAACTTCATAGATCAAATCTTGGGCTAGGTATGTCCCTACATAATAATCCATTAAAGCGGTCAGGATAAAACTATAATCCCTTACTTTGAACTCTCAAATAAGTCATAATGCTGATATCTACTTACTATTAATAATTATAGCCTTCACTTACTCTGTTCTAAAAGTATCAATTGGTAATATTGTGACTTATCAAATACCTACTTAGGTATTTTGATGCAGTAATCTTACATTAGGCACTCTTAATATTCACCCATGCTTTAATGAACATCCACTGTAAGA